>NC_036254.1:28327689-28487326 GCF_002742605.1 Olea europaea var. sylvestris
TGTTCCTTTGCTCACCAAGATCGACATTTCATCCATTATAGCTTGATGAGCAATTTGATCGCTTCTTTGATCTTCTTTGTTCACGATCGAATCATCAACCCTTCTTCGACAATCAAGGTATCCTTGCCCGGATTTGCCTTCGTTTTATGGATCACATCATCCCCTTCCTCTTCGAAAGGATTCGACCTCAAATCTATACCTGCATCAAAGAGGAAAAGATTAGAAATGTTAAAAGTAGCTGAAACATTATACTTACCAAGAAAATCTAATTTGTAATCAGTGTCATTAATCCTTTCAAGAACATGAAATTGACCATCTCTCCGTGGTTGTAGCTTTAATTTCTTTTGTTTTGGAAAGCGTTCCTTTCTCAGATGTATCCAACCCAATCACTGGGTTCAAATGTAATACAATGGTGCATATAAGGCACAATGTTATAGTACTTCACATTAAATAAGATATTCATTATCACTATCGAGTATCAGATGGATGTGTCCGTTTTCTCATAAAGAACCATCTAAAACTCTTTTTTATATAATTTGATCAATGAGCGAGAATTCAAATAGCTTTTCATGGAGTGATATCACCAAGTCAGACTTCTTCTTTCCATCTAAACTACCTCGTTCATTAACAGGTAAAGGAATTAAATCCAAAGGTATTAGTGGATTAAAATCATACACAATTTCGAAAGGTGAAAACGAAGTAGTAAAATGTATGGCATTATTGTATATAAATTGAATAAATGGTAAGCACTTTTTCCAACTCTTCAAATTCTTATTAACTATAGTACATAGCAATAGTATCATGTTCCTATTCACTACCTCAGTCTGTCTATTGGTTTGTGGGTGACAAGTCGTAGAAAATAATAACTTTGTGCCTAACTTATTCCACAAAACCCTCCAAAAGTAGCTAAGGAATTTGACGTCCCTATCTGATGCAATGCTTCTAGGAATCTCATGTAATCGCACTAATTCCTTAAAGAATAAATTTTATGACATGGAATAAAATGTGCCATCTTGCTAAACCTATCTACCACAACAAATGTGAAATCTTGTCCTATCTTAGTTTAGGTAAACCCTATACAAAATCCATAGATATGTCAACCTAAAGTTCACACGGAATAGGTAATGGTATATACAAACATTGAGGTAAAATCTTAGATTTAGCTTTTAGCAAGTGATGCATCAACTACAAATCCGATCAACATCAAAATTCATCTTAGGCTAATAAAAATATTCCCCTAACATCTCTAAAGTCTTTAGAACCCCAAAATGTCCCATTAAAATCCCACCATGTGCTTCTCTTACCAGTAACTCTCTCATTGAACATTTAGGAACACATAATTTATTTTCTTGAAATAAATACCTATCATGCCTAAAAAAGCTATCTACTAATCCTTTATTACATGATTCGTATATATTGGAAAAATCTAGATCATCAGAATACATACCTTAACATATTTAAATCCAAGTAGTTTACCACTTAAAGAAGTTTAAAGTACGTACCTCCTTGATAATGCATCCACTACCACATTTTTCTTACCTTGTTTATATTGAATGGCATATGGAAATGTCTCAATGAATTCCATCAATATTACATGTCTCTTGTTTTTCAATAAAGACATCATACATCCTTAGTGACTTTTTAGGGTCCACCAAGGAATGTCAATGGGGGTTAGGGGTTCTCTAACCATATATATATATATATATATATATATATATGAAGAATACAGGGCCAGAGGAGCAACAATTCGACAAGTGAATAAAAAAGAAAATTAAGACAATAAATAGGGAAGTACTACTTCCTTGTACAATAGAATTAATGCAAAAAATATAACCCAAGCTACAAACCTCTAAAGCTGGACAGTCAATGTATATCGATTTGCACAAGTCTCCTAATGATAGGTCGGACGGTCCATACTCCTAATAGCACTAGTGGTCCCATCCCAACCCTCTGAAGTAAGCGAGTTTGCTAAATGGTTCTCCTCTTGTAGATGTGGGAAACCATGTCTCTATCGAAGGAGATGGGGTCTCTGATCTGTCCAAGAGCACCCGAATCTTCCATGGTCATCTGTCCCTAGTGATGCAGTGAATAGCCATGATCGAATCTACCTCAACCTAAATAGCTAATATCCCAATTCCTCTGCCAATAGAATCCCATCTAGTATGGCTCTATGCTCGTCTTCCAAAATCAAACATGGGACATATGATGTTGAGAATGCTCGGATGCAATGTCCTGTGTGGTCTCTAATAATACCACCACCACTTCCAAATCCATCATTGACACATCATCAGTGTTGATATTGTAAGATCCTACAAGTAAGATGCGCCAAACAACTATAATAGGTGGTGGTGGAGGTGGTGAAGGGAGATTCATAGTAATACCAAAGAGTGGTACAAGTGTTAAGTTCCCTTGCGAGTGCATAGCTCTAAAAAATCTTCCCATATAAAGAAAAAAGACCATGCGATATATGTGCCAAATGATCCGTCTCACACCATGGAGATCTCTCTGTGTTTCGCATCGTTCCTCTCGATCCATAAAAATTCTTGACTTTTACCTGTTTATGTTTAATAACAGCCTCTCGAGGTTGAAAAGGCTAATATAAGAAATAGCTTTCTATCTTTAGTAGATGTAAATATGAAGACTGAAACATAACAAAAAAATAAGGAGATAAGAATAAACAATGAAAAGTTTACATACGTATCGAGGATCGAGTTGAGAGTTTGATGAGCTACAAAAGCTTGTCCTATTTCTTTGGATTGTCTTAGTCTTTGGCGTATCTCTTTTAAGGTTAATGGATGAGACAAAGACAAGATAAAATTGCACTTGCTAGCTTTCTTAGGAGATAAAATTGCACTTACTAGTTTTCTTAGGAAAAAAAAGGTTATGTACTTATGATCATTGTTCTAAAAAACGGCGCATAGGGGAGCTTAAGTGTGAGGTAAAAAAAAAGGCTTGCATATGGATGATAAGTGTAATTTGTAAACTTATCTTAGTCATTAAACTAGAGAAATTATTGTTATTTTAAATAAATAGAGACTTAATTTTGTATATATTTCATTTTTTATGTGCATCTCAATTGAAAATGATAAAAATGGGCAAAAGGAATGAAAAATTGGCCAAAATGGATTAAATCCAAAATTTAGGGACTAAATCGCAAAGAGCTTATAGTTGATTTGGACCTAATATCGATGATTGGAGAATTTTTGTAGGCAATTAAATGGAATTGGAAGATAGATGACCAAGAAGATATCAAAAGGAGCTAAAATGATTGAGGAACGAAATTGAGGGACCAAAATACAACAAAAGAAAAAATTTCATAATGGTGCATGCCCGCAGGCCAATTCTCGCTCGTGACACCCTACAGTCCATTTACTAAGAGCAAAATTAGTGAACAACGTACGCACAATGAACTATACGGTGTGCTCAAGGGGCCATTTCTAAGCCTAAACGGCCAATTGTCATTTTTTTTAACCTAAACTCTGAACCTACTATTTAAGCTACAAGGGATAGCTAGAACGTGAAAGAACATAATATTCATATTTTTCACAACAAGAAAGAGGCTAGCACATGATTCAAAGTCGATTAACATGAGAGATTGAAGACTCAAAATCATTAATGACGAAGAAATTGATTTTTCATTTTCCAATCATTGTTTTCAATTTTGGGTGATCTTTTTTCAAATCTTTTTGTGTGATTTATTAAATAACATGCTAGGCTAATTCTTTTCATGTATTGAATGAGATGAACCCTATTGTTTGTTTATTTTAATTCAAGACTAGTAGTTTAGTTTAATTATTTTGTTTCTTGATCAATTTTGCATATTCATCGCATTTTTTAATTGTTTTGACACAAATTTGATAATTAGTTGCTTACTATAGGAGACTCACAATAAGTTTTGGTGGCGTCAAAATTAATATATGTGCAATAGATGTGAGAAATAACATTTATCACTCGTGCAATCATATAGATAATCTAATATTTAAAGTGTTTTAACCATTCGAATTCGGATTAGGAATAGATTCAGGACTTGATTAGGATAAAATTACTTTGTTTTGGGAAAGAAAGTTAAATACACTAACTTTGTCGATTGTTAAGAACGCATGAACAGAATTAGATTATCAATCAAGAATTGAAATAGATCACATTAGGAGGAATCGAAATCCAATACAATCATCTATAATTTGATAAAAAAAAACAATCTTTTATTGCTTTCTTATATTAATTTAGCAAAAATAAAATCAAAATCTCTCTTTTATTTCACGTAATTCGAATTCCATACATAACTAGTAAACTTGAATTGAAATTTATTCTCAGTGGGGCGATACCCGTAACTTACTCAAATCTATTACTTGTCAACGATCCCATACACTTGATGATTTCGCAAAACAACAGACAAGGTACAGTAAAACAACTAATTCTATTTTGACCGCCTAATGATGGTCTATGTGCCAGAAGGTGTGTGCCTTTTATTTATTATTTTTTTATCCAATTACTTTTAACTTTTTAATGTAAATAAACTAATCTACTTATACTTTTATCCATTCATTCTAGCGGCGAAGTGTTCGCATTTAAACTGTTCCTAACTGGTTTTACACTAATCATCAAAAATATCTTCTTCACTGTTCATTTATTGCTTATTAAGAAAGAAAACCCTACCAGCAGCCGACTCCCTTCTTTGTTTTCCAATTTGGTCCCATCGACTTGTCGAACCTGGGGCAGAACCAACGAGCGAGCTTGAAACTTGATAACGCAATCATAAAGACCAAAGCTAGCAGAAAGTTTGCAAGATTTGTTCGAAGAACCTCATACTTGAATCATTTAGTATTTGTCGTGAAATTTTGTGAAGCTTTTACTTTCAAAAAAGTCTCTGCATGTTGTTTATGGAGGTACTGGGAGATGTTTTTGGAAGTACTCTTGAATCCGTTTTAGCAAAATGTTTGTGATATATGTAAATGAACATGTTTTAATCATCAATAATGTTAATCTTAGTTGACCCATATAGTTTTGTTCATAACATTAAACCAAGCCCTTCAAAATATGTTACTTGATTTTGTGTTTCCATCCTTCAAGTTAGATTACAGATTTTCAAATGTTCTAATTGAACATTTTGATTGTATTTGTGACCTGTCAAGAAAAATGATATGAGAAGAAATCCAATTTCTCTATTCATTTATTTGAATTTTTCCTTTCTTTTTGGCATCTTCCTACTTTTTTGGGCCTTTGGAGGTGAGTACAAGTTGAGTTTTACAAGAGTTATCTTTGGCCTTTGTCAGAATTGTAAAAATTTCCTACGTGATTTACTTGCTGTGAATTTGAATATTTTGTTCCCAACCATTTTCACTGATCACTAAATAGCAATAAAAGGCTGAATGTACACTCGAAAGTAGTTGCCTATTCTATATCGATGAGAACAAAAAGGTGAAGATAAATACATTACTTATTTATAAAGCAAAATAGATTTTCTGGATGGTTCACTTATTCTTGCTAAGTTTAGCTTTACAAACTTTCTATAGCTCCAAGTTTTCAACTTATGTTTACAATTTGGAAGTACTTGACGTTTGAAATTATAATAACTCATTTTGTTATAGCTTATATTACTTATCTTTTTCACTACCATCATAATTACTATTTGCTATTTCCCCATGAAAATAAACTATTCTTTTTTTTTTTCATTAATGAAGAATGAACTCCAGCAGAAGATAGTGCAATGCCTGAAGATATTTCACCATGATATTTTTCAAGTACCAATTTCTTATTATTTCTGCTTCAAGTCTATCGTATAACTGAGGTATGTCAATTTTATAGTATTTTAGTTTAGGTTTATTTGTTTGTTCTCGTTAGGTTCATTTCTTTTCCCAAGCTGTAAATAATTTCTTGTGCTTTTGATTTCTCATCATTTCAGTTTCAAATCTTGTGTGTTGTCACTGTGGTAATTTTTTTTTTGCTTATACTTTTTAAGGAATTTGTGGTGAATATCAGTCTGTTATCACTGGTATTCTGAGTCTTTTTATTCGAAGTACCTATCAAATTTGAATTTTCTTACGTAGGTCTTATGTGGGGGTATTGTTAGAATTTGGGAGTTAATTAATTTAATCAATTGCCATGGATCATGTTGTGGGTCGAAAGTTCAAGCTTAGGAAGAAAATTAGGAGTGGTTAATCCGGTTGGCATGAAAGCATTCAAAGATACAGAAGCACATACTCTCAGCCTCAACACATTTCGACATCTGATGCACTCCTTAACACAAGTACTTCTGCAGCTTAATTTATTGAAAAGGAGAATCAAGGTTTGAAAATGTGCCTATTTATATAGTTACGTATTTTTTGCAATATAAATGTTGTAAATGAGTATTGAAGTTTGCTTTTCTTCTCATTATGTAGTACTGAATGGAGCGAACAAACGTACTCAGGTCTCATGCTGAGAATATTATTCATACAAACTACTAATAAGGACTTTTGGCAAGTCTGTATTGCTTCATGTTGGTAGGTTATTGCACTAATATGTTGTAGATATGTATGTTAAGATTGAAACTGCTAGATTAGATAATTTTCATAATAACAAAAATAAATTCGTGCTAAACTTTATCAAAGTATTGTAAATAGTGTTCAAAATGGAGAAACAAGAAGGGTATAAAATTGGAAGAAATTTTGTTTTAACACAAACTTTTACATGTGGTCCTCGTGACATGCTAAGGAGATATATGGATGGAATGGTTATGGTACAACATTATTGAAAATCAGATATATTTTTAACTATAACATGTAATCCAAATTGGCTAGTGATTAAGCTGGAACTATGTAACAATGATGAAATTCAAAATCGATCGGATTTAATTGTGCGTATATTCAAAGAAAAAATAGAAGAGTTGAAACATGATTTATACATGGCAAGTATTTTAGGCCTAGTTGTTGTACATATATATATTATTAAATTTCAAAAAAGAGGTCTTCCTCGTGCTCATTTGTTGCTAATTTTCAATTATGGACATAAAATTTCTTGTACTGAAGAAGTTGATAGAATAGTTTGCTGTGAAATTCTTGACAAAAACAAATATCTCCATCTACATTCTGTAATTGTTAAATATAATATGCATGGTCCTTGTGAAAAATTTAATTCAAAATTTTTTTGCATGGAAGCAAATAAAGGTTGTAAAAATAAATACTCTAGGGATTATTGTGATAGAACTATATTTGGTCCAAACTTAAATATATTGTATAAAAGTCGTAATAATGGTATTTCTATTCAAGTTAGAGGCCAAATGTCACCCAATTGATGGGTCGTACCTTACATTTCTTATCTAAGTGCAAAATTTGATTGTCACATTCATGTTGAAGTATGTTCTTCTATTAAAGTCGTGAAATACTTGTACAAATATGTGTATAAAGGAGATGATCCTATTAATTTTTTAGTTTATACAAATGAGACAGAGAAAGAAATAGATGAAATTTTAGCTTATTAGTCTGCTCGATGGATATCTCTACCTAAAGTTGTGAGGAGCATTTTTTATTCAATATGGCTAAAATTTATCTGACAGTCTGTTCTTTACAACTTCATGTTGAAAATTATCAACAAGTTACATACGACGATGAAGATGGTTTGTCTACTATTTTTGACAACGAAAATACGAAACGAAAAATGTTAACAGAATTCTTTCAAATGAATGAAGGGATGAGTTTCCTCGTATACTTTTGTATCGAGATTTTCCAACAAATTTTGTTTGGAATGCAAATAAGAATATTTGAACTCGCAGGAAAAAAAATACTGTTATAGGATGAATTTTTACAGTAAATCTATCCGAAGGAGAACAATATTTTCTTCGAGTTCTAATGAACCATATTAGAGGGCCAACATCATTTCATGATTTACAAACTAAAAATGGAGTCATTGTTCTTACCTACCATGAAGCAGCACTTCTGCATGATTTGTTAAGCAGAGATAATCATTGTGAAGAATATCTATCTGAATTTGTAGTTACGAAATGCCTTTTTCTTTAACACGTCTCTTTGCTACACTTCTTATGCTTTGCAGACCTAATAATCCAAAGCTTCTATGGGATAAATTCAAATGTTATATGATTGAGGATTATGTACATGAAAAAATACCTTCAAAAGTTGTTGAAGTAGGGGCTCTAGAGGATATTAGTTGTATCTTAGAATCCTTAGGTAAAAATATAAATGACTATCAAATAGTAACATACAATGTAAATATGAATAAGAATGATAGATTGAGAAGAATGGTAGAAGATGAGACAACGAATTTGGATATCGAAGGAGGTAATGCTTGTGCGACAAGGTTAAATAACAAACATCAATTTGCATACAATACGATAATGGAAAAAATATCATCAGGATTAAGTGGTGCCTTCTTTATTGATGGTCCAAGAGAAGCGGGCAAAACTTTTTTGTATAAAGCATTATTAGCTATTGTGAGGTCTCAAGTTCAATTGTTTCAAAAAATGCATTTTCTGGAGTATCTAGATCTCTCTCTTACTTGGAAGTCGAATTGCTCATTCAAGGTTTAAAATTCCTTTAAAAATATTTGGTTATGTAAGCTGCTCGATCAGAAACAATCAGTTTTAGGAACTTTGTTGAAAATGTCAAAATTAATCATTTGGGATGAGGCACCCATGGTCAATCGTTGTGCCATAGGAGCTGTAGATGAAATGTTAAGAGATATTGCTGATTGTAACTTACCTTTCGGTGGGAAATGGTAGTTCACAAAGGGAATTTTCGACAAGTTTTAACAATGGTACCAAGAGGGAAAAAAATAAGACATAATGAAAGCTAGTTTAGTCTTCTTTGAATTGTGGCCTTCACTTTTACATCTATCATTAACTGAGAATATGAGGGCAAAAGTTTGATCCCACTTTCTATGATTACTTGTTGAGAATTGGAAATGGAACAGGGGAACACCATACTTGTAAGTGCATCAAGCTTCCAAATAATATCATTGTACCATTTAAGAATGAGATAGCATCTTTAAAATGTTTGATGCATCATATATTTCCAAATATAGAAGCTCATGCTGACACACATGATGGCAAATCAACCTATTCCTACACCTAGAAAAGAATGTGTTGATCACATTAATAAGATATTATTAAAACAGATTCCTGGTGAAATTTTTACATATTATAGCTTTGATGGGACAATTGATAAATCAAAACAGAGCTTGCAAGAAGATTTGCTCAATAGTCTGATTTCAAATGATAATCTACCTCATGAATTGAACCTTAAAGTAAACTGTCATGTGATGCTATTACGAAATATCAATCCTACTGAAGGATTATGCAATAGAACACGACTAACTTGTCGAAAATTTTAAAAGAATGTGATCCTTGCAGAAATTACGTCTAGAGAATATCTTGAAAGTGATAAGTCTTCAATTCCATTTAAAAGAGCTTAAGTTCCAATTAGGCCATGCTTTGCAATGATAATAAACAAAGTACAAGTACAAACACTTGATTTTGTTGGCTTATATTTTCCAAAACCCTTTTTTTTTTTTGTCATAGCCAACTTTACGTAGCACTGTCTAGAGCTAAAACAATTAAGTCCCTCAAAGTTTTATTTAACCCATCAAGCAATGAAAGTTTACACAGCACATGTACTAAATATGTTGTATATAAGGAAGTTCTATCGTCTGTACATATATAGAAAAACTTAAATTGAATTGTTTTAGTGCTATGTTCTTCAATGAACGAGTAAACATAGAAATTTACTTTCAATCCTTGCCTTCGAAAGCGAAAAATAGGGGACAAAATTTGAAGGCTGGAGCTGCACTTCTGATTCTAACACGGGATATCAACAAAAAACTGGTAGTCAATAAATAAATTTACCTGAAGATTTCATTTATGTTCTTGAAATGTTTGTTTTATTATTATGGATTTTATGTTATATAATGATGTCAGGCATTTGAAGCACCATCCTTTCGTCATCTTGCAAAGGCAAATTTAAAAATGATGACTTGAAAATTTTTTGGTGGTTCTGCTGCAACTGAATTGTTCCTTCATACTATCAAAAAAGGTAAATCTATTGTTAGAAAGCATACATATGCTTTTCGGAGCTTCTTTTTTTATTCGAAATCAAACTCACATTTTATCTTATATATTTGACTGTTCGTAGATATCATTCTACTTAATACAATGATCTTGAAAAAATTGACTACAAGAAGTAAACTTATATTGATAGTGAACAATTGTCCATCATTGAGGCAATCTGTTATTCCCTTTTGTTCTTTGCAAGCTCATGTATTAAGTATTGAACTCAAAGCTACATAAAATTTTATTGTTGTTTTTTGGTAATTGTATAAACTAGGGTGTTTGTAAATTTTTTTTCCTAATTCTCCTATTTTCTTCTATTGTTGTACTTCATAATTTATTTATTTTTTTAAGCATGAGTTGTTTTAAATTAAGGATGGAATATTTCTTGACTTGATTTCAGTTACTCGGATTAAAACAATTGTTTAGTATGCTCTTTCACAGCATGTTCAAAAGCAGTTGTCTAAAAAGGATGGGTGGGAATGGACATATTGAAAGGTGTTTAACTTGTGCTGATTGCATGTGGTTTTAATGCTATCATTTGTTCGTTTTAAATGATAGTTGATTTGTTGATATACATGTAGATCTTGAATATCAGGAGGTCCTTGAATTATTGCAAAGCCTATAGAAGAATCTTCCCAGTGTAGAGACACGGTTGGAGAGGAAGGAGTTGGAACGAGCTGGTGAGCTGATAGTTTTAGCTTATGTATAGTCGAAGGACAATCCGAGATTTAATTTCTGAAATGGTACAATGTGAAGTTGAGAAATGTTGTATTTTCATTTTAGTTTAAATGATTTCCTATTTTCTTTTTAGGTGCTCTGAAGGAATGCTTCTATAGCTACTCCTTTAATGGACTTTGTTCGTCAAAAAAGAGCTGCAAAGAGTGGAACTTGGGCAGGAAAATATTACCATTTGTTCACTACTAAATGGTTTTATATTTCTCCCTTTTAAGGAAATATATAGTTGTATCTAAGGTGCTAATTGGTAAGGAACTTCATGCATGTAGCATAATTAGTAGCGGATATTCTCTCAGAATTTTCACATTATCTCAATAGCTTTGAGGTTTTTATGTCTAAATTTTACTTTTTAACATAAACAGGTTGACAAGTTGAAAGTTTTTTTAGAATTGCTTTTCAGCTCCTCTTCTAAAGTTGAGAAGCGCATCTCAAATAATAGGTATTAAATTGGATATAAAAAAGATTATGCAAGTCAACCCCCTTTCGTTAATTTTAGTCCAAGAATAAGATGCTTATAATGATTTGATCTTTATTTTTATCTACTTGCATTCACTTTTTTAAGAACTTTCAATCACCTATATTCATTCACTTTCTTTGGAAGGCATTTGCCATTTTGAAGTTTTATGTGACTTCGACCTTCAATGCATGCTCATTGGCAGTGTTACTTATTGAGAATGGTAATACTTATTATGCATTTTATTTAATCTATTTCCTTAAATTTTTTTTTACAGCTTAGAAAGAAGATCCGTTAAAGTTTCGTGTAAGCAAAGTTAGTGAAACAGAAAAGGTATTTTCCCACATACTTTATTGCTTTTGACTAAGTATGCGGATGTGTTCAGAAAATGAGAACAAAGTACACATCTTTGATATTAGATTCTAAGATATGCATGTAAAGACCATTCTTTGGTGTTTATTATGAGTGAACTAATATACAACAGAATTTAACGTCTTTTACTTACCTCCTATTTCCCTAATATTAAAGGGAAAAAATGATGCATTAAGAAGTATAAAATGTGCTATCATAGTAAAATCATATTAGTTTCAATGATTCAACCATATAAAAATAATTTCCTCTTATGAGTCTTTTAAAAATAGATAACTTGTCTGCAATTTAGTTATTTCAATAGAAAGTTCTCCTATCCAAAAGGATTGCATTTGATAATTTTTGTTTGATTAAATCTATAAACAAGTAGGCAAGCATTTTTCTATAGATGCTTAAGCACAATCATTAGCCTTTTAACCACTGGATTGACGGTGTGAGTTACTATTTTCTTCATATCCTCTGTTGTGAACTGTCTTTAATTATAAGTTACCAGTTATTATCTGATAATAGTATCATTTGAGTTGATATAGATTCTTATTCACATTATGTAAGTTCATCCAAGCTACCGTTTTAGACACAACTTACGTTTCTATTATGAAAAGTGGTGTAAAAGTAATACCAGTGAACACTTTTTCCAATGGCAATAAAAATCTGAACTTAGTCGATGTTTTGGAATTTTGATTTACATTGAAAGTATCATAGTTTATCCAAGTTGGTTAACAAATCTTACACATGGCAAACAAATCAATGTTCAGCAGTAATCAAGATCAAAGCTTTATGAACAGATTATGAAGTATTCATGTTTATCTATCAACTGATCATTTCTCAAAGCAAAGTGGTGGCTCTATTTGTTTTGGTAATTTTAGCTTCTTGTACTATTGCCTAGGTGATTATAGCTTCGTAGTATTGGATCAAACTACTAACTTGTTCTATCTAATATTTTCCTAGACAGATGAAAACTTAATTCATCTTCACTTAAACTTTTAACAGTTCAAGGTAGCTATTAAGTGCTACAACTGAACAGCTGGATTGATAAATATTTGTTGTATGCTTCATTATCTTAATTTCTATTGCTTATTCAGTTTAACATTAATCAGTATTTGTATGTCATATTTCTAGTTGTCGAGCCTGCGGGAATGCTAATTTTTGTCTTCATACTTCCTTATGTTTTTAGTTGAATTTAATTAGTTCAAACACGATTTCATCATTTATTCATTAGGATATTTGGTAATATTTTTCACGCTTTAAGGAAGTAATTAGTTCAAGTACCTTATGGAGTTATCTATTGACCATGATTTGTATGCCATTATAAACAATCTATTGGACTCTCTTCTCAATGGAATAGTGGGTGCAGGCTAGCAACCTTTCTTGAAGTTTGCACTCGAACAGATGGGTCTCCTTCACCGATCGGTGCAGAAAAATTCTAGGTCTCTTGTAGCGCTACAGTTTAGATACGGCCCTGAGAATATGGCAGGCGAATTAAAATCTAAAAAAGAATCCGTGATTGAATATGATAGAATTTTTAATTGAAACTTGATGCTGTAGGGCCGAAAAAATTTATGTTTCTTCACGTTGCTGTTGGTAGGGATGCATCTAATAATATATTGGATACACTAATCGATGATCCTAGAAAGGTAATATAGTTTCTCTTTCCATCACTTTCAATGGTCATAGGGAACCATTGAAATTTGTTCTTTCACACATGCATTTTCCTAGAAAATCGTTCATTATCTTAATGGGCTTATGCTATGTTTGCTTGCCCTTCAAATTCGAAAATTGTGTAAATTTTGGGAATGGATTTGTGGAGGTAAAATGTAATTGTTAATAAAAAGTAATGAAATGCTTTGTTAGAGATAAAAGCTTAGGTTATATCATTTTCTCTATCCTTTGCATCCCTCTAAATTCTATCTTAGCTTAAAAGGAAAAATGTGTTCAAAACAGGTTTTAGCTGCCACTCTGGGAAATGCAAGTAAAAAGTAATTACAAGAAACAAAAGATGCTATGAGACAATTTATATGAGTGTTTCAGGTCCCCTTTTTTGGAAGCTAAATTGTCATAAAAAAAAACTCATTGAACAAAGTTTCAAAGGACTAATGATGATTCTAAATATATTTGTGGGATGCTAAAAAATGAAAATGCCGACCACATTCTTATCTTGTTTGTTGATCATCTTTATCGAATTGACAATATGGACTTTGTTCAGACTGATTATTTTAGAGCTGGTCATCTTTCATATCGACCCATTGAAGAGCGCATCTGTAGAACAAAGACTTGTCTTTGATCCTTCTTGAGTTGAAATCCGCCTAGCCTAATGTGGTACAGAGATGGTGAAGGGTAAACCTGTTGGATTATAACCAACTTAAGAGTGGTCCACATATCTCATATCCCACTACTTCAGCAACTAACCCAATGTTTAAAAATTCACATTTGGCAACCACCCATAATCTGAGGATGTGCAAAATCGCTCTGTCATGGGTAGAGCAATTATAAAAGGGGGGTTGAGATCCATTCTGAAGGTCCCTAAGCTCATTTTTTACGTTCAGTTTTTATACATCATCTAAGCAGTGAGAAAGAGGGGTCAGAAGAGCCTTAACCCGAAATCAAATACTACCCATAAGCTTAAGAAAGTGTGTGAAGAACGAAAATGGCGAGAGGTACGTTTTCGATCCAATCTATTTTGCATTGATCTAAATGCTATTTGTTGATTAAAGTATATTTAGATCGCTTAAGGCAACTTACATTTGGTATCAGAGCCTTCGTTTTGCCTCTGCCTTATTTGTTCTTAACATGCACACTTTTTGTTAACAAACTTGGTTTTTGATTTAGTTGATTTTATAGAAACTGAGATTAGGAATCATTAGGAAATTTGGCCATCGGAATCATGAGATATGACTAGGCTTTTCATTTAGATTGGAACCGAGCCGAAATGACCCGGCAAGAGGTTGAAGACAACCTCTAATAATAAAAAATAATAATAACAATATAGTTAACAATCTTTTCAAACCTTTTTTGAAGAGAGAAATGGCACATCTTGGGCGCCCACTTGAATGAAATAAGAAATGGAATGTTTATATTATTATTTTGGATTATTTTAATAAAGTTTTGGGCCTGCACTTGTACCAGCCGAGAGTACAAAAATGTTTAATATTATTACTTTAATAAAATCTAGGCCATTTTCTGCACTTAACATTTAATTCCATCTTACCCATTTGGAATTCTACAGCACCATTTTGAAAACCAAATTACAGACTTCCAACATTTTTCAATAAATAATTTAGTGCAATGGTTGATGTATGTACTTTGTGATTTTGTTTTATGTACTAAATTATTTATTTATGTTTTTGTATGTATAAATTTTGTGGTTTATTATGCATACATTATTAGGTTAAATAATTTTTACACATTAAAATTAATTCTACTAAAAGGCTCTTTACGAATTTAATGTGGATATTTATGTGCTTATACTATTATTATTATTATTATTATTATTATTATTGTTGTTGTTGTTGTTGTTGTTGTTGTTGTTGTTGTTTGTTATTTGTGTGAATAGTTTATTGTTTTATTCATGCAATATTAAGTTGAATAATATTGGTACATTAATGTTCGATTGTATTGCTTATGGTTTAGACAATAGTTTGAGCCTAAGAATTTAGATAATGTTTCTTGATCCATATAGTTTTAATTAATTAGGAAATAGCCACAACACCTTTAATTAATTGAAATTATATTTTAAGGTTCATTTGGGATCACAATTGGAGAACAAACATTAATTGTGATTAATCATACTTGATATGGTAAATCTTATCTCACAGGAATTTTTATCGTATTATGTGTGATTAAGTAGGATAAAATATCAAACTATACTTTCTAATTTTCCCATAGGGATTAGAAAAAGGAACGTAATTTGATAGTTTTATCGTGAAGTTAAGATGAATTTAATTGAATTAGAACTTTAGCCCACAAGCAAGTTTTATGTCACTAGACTCATATTTTGCATGATTTTACATTGATAAAACATATCGTATGTTATGTTAGCTTCAAATTTTGTAACATGAACATAAATGCTTGATTTATTGCAGCAAGTCAACCTATTAATTTCTCTGATATGAAATGTGATGTTCCCGAGCTGAAAGGGGACAATTATAAGGTCTGAAAGGAGAGATTTCTCCTTCACTTGGGATGGATGGACATAGATTATGCCATAAGGAAGGAGGAGCCCCCTACAGTAACTGCTACTAGCACTCCAGAGGAAGTTCAACTTTATGAAAAGTAGAAGTGATCTAATCACCTTTCCATTATGTTCATAAAGATGAAAATATCTGCTGGTATTAGGGACTCCGTCGAGTAGTATGACAAAGTCCTAGATTTACTTAAAGCCATTGACGAACAATTTGTCACTTCAGATAAAGCGATGGCCAGCACCCTCATTATGCAGTTTTCATCCTTGAAGCTCACTGGCATTAAGGGTGTGCGTGATCATATGATGCACATAGAGATATAGCAGCCCAACCCAAGGTATTGGAAGTTGAGATGTCCGAATCATTCCTGGTTCACTTTATCCTTTGCACTTTGCCTCGACAATATGGCACGTTCAAGATCTCCTATAACACACATAAAGATAAATGGTCCATTAATGAGTTGCTGACCATGTGTGTTTTCAGGAAGAGGGCAGACTACTTATAGAGGAAGGTGAGAAGGAAAAGGCATATTTGACAACTCCAGGAAAGAAGAAGAAAGATCAAGCCAAGGATAAGAGGAAGAGAAAAATCTATCCTCCAAAGGACATTAAGAATGAGATTGTGTAATTCTTTTGCATGAAGAAGGGGCACCTTAAGAAGCAATGCTCCAAGTTCATGAAATGACTTGATAAAAAAGGTACTCAACTCTCACTTGTTTGTTATGAATCCAATATGATTGGTGTTAATCTTAACACATGGTGGATTAATTCTGGTTCTACGATCCACGTGACCAATTTATTGCAGGACTTGTAAAAGCTGCGGAAACCAATGGGAAGTGAGAGTAGCATCTATTCAGGAAATAAGATGCCCTTGTATGTGGAGACCATTAGCACGTGCAGATTGGTTTTAAGTAGTGGTTTCATTTTAAATTTAGAAAAGACCTTTTATATTCCCAGTTTTTCTAGGAATTTGATTTCAATTTCCAGACTTGTATAAGATGGTTATACCTTTAACTTTTCAAACTCTGGATTTAATTTATTTTATAAATATGATGTTATTAGAAGTGGTACTTTGTCTGTGGTTTTTTTCTTATTAATTTGCAAAACGATGGTCTTTTTCTTATTAATTTGCAAAATGATGACAACCATACTGCCATGCCATTCATGAAAATATTGGTACTAAATGATGTGTTGCGAATGAAGAGTCTTCTATGTTGTGCCATCGGAGATTGAGACACATCTCCATTGATAGAATTAAAAGGTTGGTGAATGATGGGGTACTTAGTACTCTAGATTTTACAGACTTTGAGACTTTTATAGACTGCATTACAGGAAAGTAGACTAACAAGTCGAAAAGGGAGTCAAGAGAAGCTTTGAATGATTGGAAATCACACACACATATATTTGTAGTCCAGACATGGATGCATACCGTGATAAATACTTCATCTCTTTCATAGATGATTACTCACGATGCATGTATCTCTACTCGCTCAGCAGTAAAAATGAAGCACTAGATGCTTTTAAGGTATTTAAAGTTGAAGTAGAGAAATAATGAGGTAAAAAATAAAGATCGTGAGATTCGATAGAGATAGAGAATAATATGGTAGATACATTGAAAGTGGACAAGCGACTAGTCCATTTGGTTTCTTCAAGAGAATGAGATTGTTGCCCAATACAGTTTGCCTAGTTCTCCGGACTAGAATGGAGTAGCTGAGAGGAAAAATCGAATATTATTGGACATGGTACGAAGCATGCTTGCTAATTCCAAGCTTCCTCACTCATTATGGATTGAAACTCTTAAGACAGTTGCGTACATATTAAATAGAGTTCTAACTAAGGTTGTCCCAAAGACACCTTTTGAGTTATTCAAGGGCTGAAAACTGAGTTTGCGACATGTACGCGTCTGGGGATGTCCATCTGATGTAAGAGTCTACAATCCACAAGAAAAGAAGTTAGACCCAAGGACCATAAGTGTGTATTTTTTTAGATATGTCGAAAGGTCTAGGGAATACAAATTTTATTGTCCATCTCATAGCATTAGGTTTGTGGAATCAATAAATTTAAAATTTCTTGAGAATGACTTGATTAGTGGGAGCGATCAATCCCAGGACATTTGTCCTGAGAAAGATCATTCAAATGCTCAGTGTGCCACTTCAAGCAATGGACTGATTATTGTTGTTAACAATACACCTCAAGTACAAATGCATAATTAAGGATCAGTCCGCAAAGATCCACAAGCTATTGAGTCTGATCCAGTAGATGCTGAAGTTCAACAGATGCCTGAAACTATTGAACAGCTTGCTAAACAAAATGATCATGTTCCTCCGGAGAATATTGATGCAGCATAAAGAAGATCTACTAGAGTAAGGAAGTTGACGATTCCTAGTGACTATGTTGTGTGTCTACAAGAATCTAGCTACAATTTTGGAGCTAAGATTGATCTTGAAACGTTTTCACAGGCCATAAGTTCTAAGGATTCGAACTTATGGTACAATGCCATGAAAGATGAGATAGATTCGATAGCATCTAACAAAGTTTGGGATCTCGTCAAGTTCCCTGATGGTGTAAAAGTCATTGGATGTAAATGGGTTTTCAAAATAAAGAAAGACTCACTAGGCAACATTAAGAGATATAAAGCAAGACTCATTGCCAAAGAATTCATTCAAATGGAAGGAATCGATTAAACAGAGACATTCTCTCCTATTTCTAAGAAGGATTCCCTTCGAGTAATTATGGCATTGGTTGCCCATTTTGATTTAGACTTGCACCAAATGGATGTGAAAATGGCATTCCTTAATGGTGATCTAGAAAAAGAGGTTTACATGAAACAACCTGAAGGATTCTTCTCTAGTGGTGGTGAGCACCTAGTCTATAAGCTTAATAAATCCATATATGAATTAAAACAAGCTTTCCATCAATGATATTTGAAATTCCATAACATCATCACTTCGTTTGGTTTTGTAAAGAACATCATGGATCATTGTACATATCAGAAGTTCAGTGGGAGCAAGATTTGTTTCCTTGTTCTATATGTGGATGATAATTTACTTGAGACCAATGATAAGGGTTTGCTACATGAGGTGAAACAATTTCTCTCAAAGAACTTTGATATGAAGGATATGGGTGACATCTTAAGTCATTGGCAGTAAGATCCATAGAGAAAGGTCTCGAGGCATTTTAGATTTGTCTCAAGAGACCTATATTAACAAAGATTTAGAGAGATTTCGGATGAAGGACTATTCACCAAGTGTAGCATCCATTGTGAAGGGTGATAGGTTTAGCGTAATTCAATGTCCCAAAAATGAGCTCGAGCAGGAACAGATGAAAAACATTCCATATGCTTCAGCCATTGGAAGCCTAATTTATGCTCAGGTCTAGTACATGTACCAGACCTGACATTGCATTTGCTGTTGGAATGCTAGGGAGATATCAGAATAATCCAGGCATGGATCAGTGACTAGCTATAAAGAAAGTGATGAGGTACCTTTAGGGGACCAAAGATTACATGCTTATGTACAGACGGACTAATAATCTGGAAGTGGTTGGCTACTCGAATGTAGACTTTGCTAGTTATGTTGATTCATGAAAATCAACATCTGGTTACATTTTCATGCTTGTTGGCAGAGCTATATCTTGGAGGATGTGAAGCAGACCTTGACTGCTACTTCCACTATGGAGGCTGAGTTCGTGTTTTGTTTTGAAGCTACCTCACATCGTGTATGGTTGAAGAGTTTCATGTCTGGGCTTAGAATAATTGATTCACTAGGCCATTGAGATTGTACTATGACAACTTAGCTGCTGTGTTTATGGCTAAGAACAACAAGAGTGGTAGTCGAAGTGAACACATCGACATTAAATACTTAGCCATTAGAGAACGTGTTAAGGAGAAGAAAGTAGTCATTGAGCACATTAGTACTGAGTTGATGATTGTTGATCCTTTGACTAAAGGCATGCCACCAAAGAATTTTAAGGATCATGTAGCGAGAATGGGACTTGGTTCCGTGATATAATTTTATTGTACGTACATTTGATGTTTTAATGAAACTCTTATTTAGTTGATATTTTCTCATTTGTTTTGTGCACATATTTGTATATTCATTTACCTTGAGAAATATCATTAAGTTTGGACCTTGAGTAAATATAGGGTTTATTCATTAAGTTATATGGGCTGGTGTTTAAGAGACATGAGGTATTGTGATACATGAAAGATAATACTTGCTTTAGAGGACCTATCGCTATGATTTATGTATTATGTTTCTTATTATGATGAATGATGGTATATATGGACCAAGTGGGAGAATGTTGGATTATAACCAACTTAAGAGTGGTCTACATATCTCATATCCCACTACTTCAACAACTGACCCAATGTTTAAAAATTCACGTTTGGTAACTACCCATAATTTGAGGATGTGCAAAACTGCTATGTGATGTGCAAAGCAATTATAAAAGTCATTGGGATCCATTCGGAAGGTCCCTAACCTCATTTTTCACATTCAGTTTGCATACATCATCTAAGCAATGAGAAAGATGACTTAGAAGAGCCTTAACCCGAAATCAAACACTACCCATAAGCTTGAGAAAGTGTGTGAAGAACGGCAATGGCGGGAGGTACATTTTCGATCCAATCTATTCCACATTGATCTAAATGATATTTGTTGATTAAAGTATGTTTAGATCGCTTAAGGCAACTTATAAAGCCTCCTACTAGAAGGTTCGGCAAGCTTTTTTTACTTTAACTAAAAAACCAATCCAATACCCACCCCTATCCCAATCTAAAGAGCGATTGAGCGAGAGAAAGAAAGAAAATGCACATGCCTCTCATTTGCCCTTTACTAAACTCGGCCACCAAATCGTCTAGATGGAATGTCTTTATTAGGAAAGTGGCTGTTTAGTCAAAAAAAGAGCTCAACAAAGTCCCCATGCTATATGCGACGGCAATGCAATCTAAACCTACTTATCACCTTAAGCCACGTCGAGAGAAAAAACCTAATGCAGAACAAAATGATTGAGAGGCTTACGCAGACCTTTGCGTAACTCGATGCATATCATGAATAGATTTACGTTAACAAAAATTGTTTAAATTTCATCATTCCATCTTTGTCCTTTACTTTGGAGAATGCAAAAGAAAAACTACAAAAAAATAACTCCACTTTCACCTTTGCAATCTTTAGATCTCCCAAGACAATACTTGAAGAACTAGGCATATGATATGCTAATAGATCTCTCTTAATTTTTGTAAGTTGTCCATACATATTCCAGTAGGTCTTGCTATATGCATTTTTTGAAAAACTAGATGAACCTAAAATTCCCACCACATCATGCATTTTGTAGCATTGCCCATCAGCTTGCTTTTGTAGTGTTACAGGTACTATTCTATATGCTTACAGAACCACACTGTTTTTTTAGCAACAAATCTCTATGGACGAATAGTTTATTACATAATTATTTCTCCTTTCAAAAACCTTCTATTGCATAAGATAAAACACACTTCTTAATTTTAACGATTCCATATTCGTTACATGATTTACAGTCTTCCACCACATTAACTAGTTATTTTTTATTGGATATTCTGTTAACCAAATTTAATTGTTGTTCTTGTAGATTTTCCCAAAGCCAACATTAATTTGACTATATGTTAGCACGAAACTTTTACAAAGTTTAAAAAAAAAAAAAAAAAAAAAAAAAAAAGACCACAGCTTTTTACATCTATTGTCATACATAATCAGCTGAAGTTCACTTATTTTTCAAAAACAACAAGACATATAAAATTAAAAATATCACTTCTCGTTATACTTAATCACAAATTCAAAATTTTTACCTTACTACAACTTTAAATCATATGAGTGACTCCTTGCGTTTACAAAAAGTAAAATAGATAACCAACTCTTATTCTTGTATTCTCAATTCAGACAACTGTTGTCTTACAAGATTTTTACCAGTATAATAACACTTGCAACAATAACTTGCTGGACTTTCTCGTTTCTTATTATGCAGAAAAGCAGTACAAGTAAATATTGCGTACAAACTATGAACACATTATCAACATTACATAAAAGGTACTTGTACTTAAAACCGTCACATACATTTGAAGATAATATTGCTTACTAATGCATTATTCAGAGATCAATTCATCCAATTATATTTTCTCACTTGTTTCACAAATGCAGCAACAACTTCATTCTTGTACTCTCATACAACTTCACTTTATATCTTCACTAAAAAATAAACAATTATCAAAGAACTCCTTTTTTATTCTTTCAAACTCACATATGCATACATTGATAGTAAAAAGTTATTTATTAACCACCAAACAACTTTCATCTCTACAATAAAACAAAAAATTAAAAATCACACCAAATCTTCCCCACTTGCTGTAGAAATCAGATATTTTACATATATTTTCTCTTCAAATATAGATCCTAAAAACTACAATTCTAAGTTATCTTTCCAAAGTAGACAAAAGCTGCAATTATAAATTGCCTTTCCAAAGTTGATATTTTCCATCTGACACATACATGCGTTAGTACTTTCATCTTATCTTTCAACACCCAAATATGTTTATTGAAAGGTCAAGATTTCTGCTCAACTATTTCTCTATCCCTCATTCATGCTTATAAATAACGAAACGCACCTGGGGGCAACCCCAGCCAAGTTGGTCGGGCAGTTGGACTGGCAATCGTGAGGTTGCTAGTTCGATTCCCGTTGGAGCTGCCTATTGGCCTTCTTGGTTTGAGCCGATCAGCTATGGGTAACCAAGGCTGGTTTACCTCCTTGTGGTCCTTTGCCGGCTAGGATCACAAGGCGGGGTTTACCTAGTGCGCACCTTCGGGTAGCGGCTGCGGGTTCCCTTGTC
The DNA here is from genome assembly GCF_002742605.1 of Olea europaea var. sylvestris. Lineage (NCBI taxonomy): Eukaryota > Viridiplantae > Streptophyta > Magnoliopsida > Lamiales > Oleaceae > Olea > Olea europaea. Next base: position 28,350,320 of record NC_036254.1, read on the forward strand.
AACAACAAAAAAAAAAAATAACGAAACGCACCACATCAACTTCAGAGTTGCAAAATTCTAAACACATAAGACAAGTATCATTTACATATGTCAAAACTATAACTTCATCCCATTGATGGTAAGTTTCTTCATCTCCAGCCTGAAGTTCCTGCTCCATTTTTTTCATTCACAACATTTTTATACTTTGTGCATTCACAGCAACAAGTGTCCACCCTTCAATTTCTTCTTCATATAACTAGCAGATATTAGACATGGCATCACTCTATAAGCTTATCCCATAGATTTCGACTTCAGAAAGCAACTGGTCTGCAAAAGTTATTGTTGCAGAAAAGCAAGCGCCTCGAACTGCTCGCAATTTTACCGGACGGTACCAAAATCTTCTTCTAATGGATTTAGAAGTAAACATATATGAATAGCTACAATTCATTTACAGTCTTCATTAAAATTGAATCATTTGCTAATGTCTTCATTTCCTCATAACATTCAACAGGGTAACGTAACAGCTACAATTTATGACGCATATATTATAGCACTTGAGGATCAGCTCAAACTCAGAAAGACATACGTAGTGTCAAATGCAACGGTTAAAGATAACAAAAGTCAATTTAGAAGCTCACAAGAAGACAAGATTTGGAATATCACTGGCAAGACTAAGATCGAAGAACTAAATGAGAATAACCTGAACTTCCTCTTCTCAAAATATGAGCTCACTCCGGTTGACAAATTGGAAAAGCACATAGACAAAAACGTCAACATCAGTGAGATTTCCAATATACTAACTTTTACAGCCATTAATTCCATTCAATGTTACATAGTTATTGAATCATATTGAACTCTACTACATACAAATACCTAAGAAACAAAATTCTCATGTCCTTGTTACAAATGTCAAAAGTGTAGCTATAGACATTCGACAAAAACGGATCATTCTAACACATTTTGGCACACAAGCCTGTCTCCAAGATATTATATTGATAGATAAATAATTCCGGACTGTGATGTTAACCTTTTAGGACAGCTTTGTCAAAAGAGAATGCACTACTATCCTTGAAAATCTTGCAAACAAACCTATCATATGTGTTACAAATTTGAAAGCTTCTTCATTTGATGGTAAATTCCAATTGAAGAAAAAATTTCATTTATGATAGTGTTGCAGTTTAAAAATACATATATAGGCTGACTGTTATTAATATTTTATGCAGGCATTACACTTTCAACTGCAATGAACAGCAATTTGTTCATTAATGCTGAAGTCATAGTAGTAACAAACTACAAAGAATGGCTCTAAAACACTGCCAAAAAACTTGCTTACTTTTCCCATCTACATAAAATAAATTACTCCACATCTAAGTTGTATAATTACTTCTCTCGTTTTTCCTACAGGGTGAGAACAATAAAAAAGAATCTGGATGAACTCATAGAAGATAAACCCTTTGTTGTTGTAAGTCCAACAAAACTTTCACCTCTAGTTGAAAACAAATTTACCCAATTGGTGACTAACTAGGAAACTATCTAGTGGTAATTTCTCAAGTCCTGAATTAAATTTAATAGAGCTACAATAAATACAAGGTTAATAAATTTCACACTGCGTATTATGAAAACAACCAAAATTCTTTGAAGCACTGATTCCATAATCTTATTACACATACATCTTTTCATATAGGAAAAGTTCTATTGGGTGAAAGCTCATTGGAGAGTTATTTCAACATGACAAAAATTCTGGTATATGTCTTGCAGCAACTGCATAAAAAAAATAAATAAAAAAACTCAAATGTAGACTTGGGAGAAATCCACGAATGTCGTTTCTGTAAGTATGAACATGTAAAAGCAATGCCAAGGTAACTTACATCTTGAAAAGAATCTTCAAATACGTACTAAAACCAACTCTTAACTCAAATAAAGTACAATATCTAATCTACGAAAATATATCATCTATAGAGCAAATGCTTTTTTTGCATCTGGAAGACAAATTTGGAAGGTTAGATGCTAGTATCATAGGTGAGGTAGTAGAAGCATTATTGGAAGCTATTGCGACTGAAATAATGAACTATTTTCAAAAGGTAAATTGCAAATACTAACATCCTCTAAAAATTTGTTTTACAAAACACCATTTAATGCTAACTAATTTTCCTGAATCACAAGATACAAATGAACACTTGAACACTTGCATAAAGACCGAAAATGAAGAAGAGTTGATGTTCTACCTAAAAGTAATACAAAAACAACAAAATCTACCTGAGTGCCGATACAACTTTATCTTCATCTTCAACTCTTTAGCATCAATCAATGATGTTAATTCATCAACTGCAATTGCTGAATAATCTCCTGTAACTTCTATCAATCATGTGAAGAATTCAATCGAAATAAGTGACAGTTCAGACAAGAAAGACGCGAAGGGTAAAACTAAGATGTACGACACAGTTACCCAAGTTTCCACAAACACCAAAAAATTCACTACACAAAATATAAAGAGGGCTTTCTTCCAAATACTAGATGAAACAACTGAGACAGACTCAGACAAAAGAAAGAAGGCTAACAAAGGGTATGAATCCAATGAACAAACCAAGCTCCTCACTTCCAAAAAAGAACAGAAATGAAAAACATCTACATGACTTTTTGGGCAATAGGAAGTGGTACAACTCTTTTTGTTCATCCATATACATATAAATCCTGAATATCAAGAGTTGCTTAAATTCCTTGCAAAATGTATTGAAAGTCTTCCCTATGCAAAAATACTATTGGAAAGGTAGGAGTTTGAATAAGCTTGTAAATTAATGGTTTCAACTTTTGTGTATTCATACGACGATCGAAGATTTATTTTCTAAAATACTATAATGTGAAGGCCTGAAGGATTGCAATTTCTTTTCAGTTAAAATACTCATCGGATTTCTTTGTAAGTCATCCATAGGATACTTCTACACTTACTATTGTAATAAACATTATTCATTAAAAAAAAACTACATTCGGTGAAATGAGGCAAAAACCTTACAATTCATTCATTACAACATAGTTTTACGTTTACCCTTTTAAAGTAAATACATGGTTGTATCTACCTGCTGCCTCATGAGGACTAATTAATCATCATAGGACAAAATTATTTCCATGCAAAATGATTAGGATCAATGAAATTGGTTCTTCCTTTCATCGCATGTCCTATAATTATCAAGTCTATGAAAAGAATAAAATACTTTATATATCTATAATTTGAAAATAAAGCACATCTCCGTTTCATCTTTTACAAGCATGCAGTAGAAGGAAAAGGGGGAAAAAAACTAATTCTTAGGGTGCAATTTATTGAATCAACTTAGAACTAGTTGTATTAATTGTTATAAAAGGATAAATGAGCCTATGTTTTTGGAATATAATTCTTCTATCATTGCCCAACTGCATGAATCCATAATGCATCATGATCCTCATGCTCCAACTTCAAATAAAACACATAATATTTCCCAATTTTGAATTACAAAGAACTTTTAATGGATTGAATGTACCATTAATTGCATATGTATTACCAACGCCCATTTAATGTAAGCATTGTTATGGCCGCAAATTTTATGGAGAAATGAAAGACTTCTATTGTTCTAATAGAAAAATTAAGCTTTTCATATCTTATTCACTAACGCAACTATATATTTTATTTATTTCTGACGAACTGAGCTGTGTGGATTTCAAAAAAATTTGCAAGAGAATATAATAACCATTTTGCTTTCACATCTGGATTTGGTGTAGAAAAATTGAAATGAATATTCAAAAGTTTCACTCCCATTTTCTTAGCAGCTTATTACACTATTATTTTATCTGGTTTTTTTCCTATGTACCTAAATGGAAAAAGAGCACTAACGAATAGAACTTCTCTTCTCTTCTTTAAATTATTTCCTACTTGTCATGTTGGAGTTTCCCATTTGTTTCCTTATGTAACACTCTAATATTACCTTAAGCAAACTTTGAGCCATGCATTGCATGGCAACAAAACTAGTAATTAAATAAAAGAAAGAGTTAATAAATAAAAGTTAGGCAGTAGAAAATCACATCACAACACTTAAACAAGAAATTATAATTAAAATCACACAATTTCTAATGCATTATTTTATTTTTTATGTCCCTAATTGATTTAATTAAAACTAGACTTTTGATAAATAATAAAATTTGATGAAATGTCTGATTGAAAAGTTGATAACAGTTATGGATCCAATAAAACTTATTGTTAAACTAATTGACTTTGACTTAAATTTTTATCAACTTTTCAGTTAAACCAAATAGGGACTAGATGGCCTTTAATTAATATTATTAGTGGAAAAAAAATTCTTATTCCTTCTAGACGCCTTGTTTCTAAAAGTTAAGACTTGTCCTTCTCATCTTGACATGGTGTGTTGCCCAGTTATTTGCTTATGATAACATAATATTGCCATGTGTATAGAAAATCCATACATACACTTCGACAAAATGCCACGTTAAATGTTGCCACTGATTTCTACAAAAAAAAAAAAAAAAAAAAAAAAATGTTTTGGCAACCAATTACATTCTGCCAACATTACATCTGTCAATAAAGTGGGCAAGAAATTCTGTACAAGTAGATAATTCCTACCTTTATAATCTTTTACTTTCCCCTTTACCTATCTTACCCATAACACTAGAACCCATTTTGCCAAGAAATTTGACAAATGGGGGTAGAAATGAAAACGGGTGCATAAATAATAAACCCCCTCATTCATACGCTACAACATAGGCCCCACTTGATGTGATGAAAAAGATTAATTCTGATTGAATAATTGGTGTCCAAATCGCGTTTCATGTGATGCGGTATATTTGATGAGCAGTGCTGGGGCAGGCCACACACGTGTCTGGGGAGTGTATGATTTTTTATTTTTTTTAAAATAATTCTCCACAACACCCAGCTGCTTGTGCCGGCCTGTACAGTAAGATTTTTCCATATTTAGGGTGTGTTTGATTACATTTATTTTCCATGGAAAATATCAGTTTTCCACCCAAATTCCTACTTGAAGTGTTTGATTGCTATTTTTTTCCATGGAAAATATTTTCCAACTTTTGAAAATATGCCTAATTTTCCTTGTTTTTAAGGAAAATATTTTCCTTGGGTAGAGGTGGTTTTTATTCTCCACAAAAGATGGAAAATATTTTCTTTTCTAGGTGATATTTTCCTTGTCAATCAAACACACTCTTAATTCCCTCTTTCACAGAAGAAGGAAAATCACGCTTGTCTGGAGGTGATTTTCACAAAATGTTAATGAGAATTTCGACCGTTCTGGGAACGTGGGTTTCCTCTGCTAACCGCAATTTTTGACTGCATATTTGTCAAATTACCAAAAATCCCTATCATTCCAATGGAATGGATTAAATATACATGAGCACCTGCGTCATTTTGTTAAAAATGGACAATAATTGCCGCCCAATTTTGGTCAAAATTTTAATTAAAATTTTACTAAGAATAGCCTTCAGACAGCCCCATATCGTGCATCATATCGTCCCCAAAACAACCCATTGAGCTGTCCTTCCAGTGGAAATCCCTAGTGAGCTTCACGGTCGACGGGAAGAAAATTAAGGAAAACAATGAAAAACCCTCATGTTCTACTTATTCCATATCCAGCACAAGGCCATGTGCTTCCCTTAATGGAATTTGCACTCCATTTAGTAAAATATGGCTTCAAAATCACATTTGTAAACTCTGAGTTCATTCATGAACGAGTTATCAAATCAATGCCGGAGACCGACAACGTACGAGAACTCATAAACATGGTTTCGTTACCTGACGGGTTAGAATCCTCTGATGACAGAAAGTGATACGGGAAAATTGTGGGGATCAATTACTAGGGTCATGCCCGGAGAGCTAAAGGTTCTTATTGAACGGATTAATGGTTCGGAAAGTGATAAAATCAGTTGTATAATTGCCGAGGCCAGCTTGGGTTGGGCTATCGAGGTTGCAGAGAAAATGGGAATCAAGAAAGTGGCTTTCTGGCCAGCGGCATCAGCGTTATTCGCCCTGTTCTTCAAAATTTCGAGCCTTATTGACGAAGGAATCATAGACAGTGAAGGTTATTACAGCTTTAAACATAAATTAGTCTTCACTACTTTATTCTAGACCCTGTTAATTTTTATTTTCAACATCAAGCACCTCAATTTTTAATACATTTAATTATAAAGTTAAAATGTTAATTCAAAGAGTTGCAGAAAAAATTCAATAATGGGATTTTTACCATATTCTCTTCCCTAGAAGATATCCCAAAAAAAAAAAAAAAAAAGGAGTTGTTTATGAGCAAGTTTATCCATGAACTTAGAGCATATTTGGCTAATCTCAAGTGATATGTAGCTTCTTTTCTAGCATTTAAGTTTTGCCAAACATGTTTTCGACATGCTTGTAATTGGTCTTTGAATTTATAATAATTAAACTTTATAATACCACCTAATTATTCTCTAAAATGTATTCTGCAAGTGCAAACTAACAGTCACTCATTTTTTTTAAGGAATGCTATGGAGAATGATTGTGGAGTATGGAACTTAATTAATTGTTCAACTCAATTGTAATTTCTTTGAACAAAGTTGTTTTAATTGAGGAGTATTTATTTTATCATGTTTGATCATGTACATTCTGGCTGATCAAAACTTTCACCGTCACGCCACATGAGCATGCTATCAACTACCGAATTGATTTTAGTTAATAAATGGTAAATATTAAAACTTTGTGACTCGAAATTGGCATTGAAGTCCACATGCCATTTCAGAATATGACTATGTTCAAGGAGGATCTAAGTTTCTAAAGCAAAAAATTTGTATTCTATATAATTAATATTGCTGAACTTTTTATGCAGGAACACCAATGAAAAACCAGATAATTCAGCTTTGACAAGCGATGCCTCCCATGAAGACAACAGATTTCTTTTGGAATCGTATGGGCGATGAAGCGGGACAGAAATTGTTCTTCAAACTTATGGTAAAAAATATGCAATCGGTTAAATCGTCAGATTAATTTGCAACTCATCTAATTTGTTGGAGCTTGGGACATTTGCTTTATTTCCAGACATTTTACCCATAGGACCTCTTCTGGCAAGTAATAGGCTTGGGAAATCAGTTGGCAGCTTCTGGCAACAAAACTCAGGTTTTCGAGAAACAATATTAAGCTATTAAAAAAATAGAACTCTTGCACTAGTTTCATAAATTCATATCCCCATTTACTCGAACCATTTTATCTTAAAAACTAAGATGCAAGAATAGGGACAACATATTTATTTGAATTTTGTCTTCAACAGGTTGTCTCTCGTGGCTTGATCAACAACCACGTAATTCTGTCATATACGTTGCATTTGGAAGCTTCGCATTATTTGATAAGAATCAATTCAAAGAACTTGCTCTCAGCCTTGAACTCACCAAAAGACCATTCCTGTGGGTCGTGCGGGAAAACACGACTGAAGATGTCGACAATACATACCCAATAGGGTTCCACGAAAGAGTGCAGAATTGGGGAAGGATGGTAGCTTGGGCACCGTAGCAAAACGTCCTATCCCATCCTTCCATTGCCTGTTTCATTAGCCACTGTGGTTGGAATTCCACTATCGAAGGCATAAGCAATGGAGTCCCTTTTCTGTGTTGGCCGTATTTCTCGGATCAAATGTTCAATCAGAGCTACATTTGTGATTGTTTGAAAATAGGGTTGAAATTGAATAAAGATGACTGTGGAATTATTAGGCATGAAGAGATAAACAACAAACTAGAACAACTTTTGGGTAATGAAAGATTTAAAGAATTGGCATTGGATCTTCAATCAAATGTCTTCGAGAAGGAGGGAGCTCTTATAATAATTTCAAGGATTTAGTAGCATGGATTAAGGATTGAAAAATGATTTTGTTCTAGATATCCTATTATTATTTTCATATTAAATATGTATCATTGGCATTGATAGTATTGAGTGCAAATTTGGTTAATCTTACGTAATTTTCAATATAATATTTTGTGTTTATTAAAGTTAAAAATGTTAGGGCCTGCTTGGTTAGTGTTTCAATTTTTAGTTTTTAGTTCATTTTCAATTTTCTATTTTGAGGGTCTATGATAGAGCCCCCTGTTACTGCTGTGCAGCTATGGAAATCCCTTGCAATTGCTGAAATGGTAAACTGTGGAACAGTTGTTCAATAGTAATATCGGCCAAATATTATGATAAACGGATATGGAATGGAATGGAATGTAATGTAGATTTATTGATTGAACTGGAAGTGAAAACAAAGAATGAAATACTGGAATGAGGAAACGGAAATTGAAACTCTAGGCCTCCCTTCTATAGCACTATTATCCACTAGCCCTTCCTGCTAACTGAATGGTGAATCTCCTGAATCTGAGGCGACCTGTCTACCTTACAAATGGTTGTGTTAACCCTTTTTATTTTTCTTGAATAGGTGATCCTAATTGGGAGTCTATCATTACCTGTCGCTCCAAAAATCCACCTTGTTCTCCAGGTGAAAATGTGGTTCAACTTCAAAATTTGGAACCAATTTTGGAGTAAGCTTGTTGTAGCTGTAAACTTGTATAGTCAATTGACCACCTACAATTAGAATGGTATCAATGCAAACCCCATAGCCGAATGCGCCCGTGCACAAATTTTTGAAGCGAGTTCGGCTATTCAAATTAAAGTTATGTATATCCCCATATTTGATTATCACCATACCTTCCTGCTTCATTAATCTCCCTTCTACTTTCTTGGTCATAGATGCAATCAAGCTTGCTATCGTATTTTGGAAAAACTCCACCCAATCTTCCATCTCGTCCTCCTCCAACACCTTCACTTGGACCTCTCTTTCTTCATCTTCTTGCAATACCCTAACCTAGAGCTCCTTATTTATGCCCCTATGACCTGGGTTGTATTTTTCATCATAGCAGTAACAAAGTCCTCCGGCCTTTTTATCTGTAGCTTGGCATCGGTCAATTTCTTAAATGGAGGCTTCCCTTTCGTCACTATTGAAGGACTTAGGATTGTAGCTGGATGGGTTTTCTCACTATTCGGTCGTGCCGCTTTGGAATGATTTGGGTTAAGTGTTGGGGGGTGTTTTGATATGGCTAAAGTTGTAGGCTGTTGTAGGGTAGCAGGCTTGGAGAGATTTTATTTCCGGCAATTTACAAACATATTCTTAAAATTAGAGATTTTTTGAAAAATCATATGAAATATATTTCAGAAGTAAAAAATATTGTATAAAATTTGTGTCACATTTTTTTTTAATGAAAAAGTGGCACAATGTCACTTTTTATACAATGTACTTTTTAAAGTTAAGTATTACTTTTTATTAAAAAGTGACATAAATTTCAAGGAAGTGACAAAAAAAAATAATTAATGTTAAAAAAAAGTGACAATTTTTTTTTAAAGTGATATATGTTCAAAAAATTGACAAAACACCAATTAAAACATTGAAATCAATTAAATAAAGTGTATACAAATGAAAAAAAAAATGGCGAGACAGCAATGTCTCTTTTCTTTCTCCGTTCACCTCAAACATCTTTAAGCCCCCATTTGGCCCCCTTTTTTTGAAATGAAAATGGGTGGAATAATGTTTTTTGAAAAATGAGTGGTTGAAAAAAAAAGTTTTCAATTTATGTGTAATGTTATTTTATGAAAGATTGTGTGGTTGAAAAAATAGAAGAGAGAAAAATGAAATAGAATTTAATGGGGGCCAAACAAGGACAAAATTAGTTCACTGATAAAATATAATCGAAATGTCAAACATCTTTAAATCAATTAATCACCACAGTCATCTATGAACTCAACTGATGACACAATTGCTATTCCTCCACTTTCTCCATCATCGCCACTATTACTACCAATAGAACAAAGCCTAAGCACAAAAAACTAAATACATAAAACAGAAGAAAAACGAACTCAAATACGAACATATTCGAAAAAAAAGGTGATAAATAGTATTCAAAACATTGACAAACACTAAAAAATTGGCAAAAATTTTAAAAGGTGACGATCACTTAAAAAAGTAACAAAACGTCAAGTTGGCTATTTTCCATTTTGACCAATTTTTTTTTTTTACCATCTACCACAATGGCCTTTTTATGCATAAAAGACAAAATTACCCTTATGTATGTTATACAATTACAAAAAATATGGTATTGTTTTAAAAGACAATAATATCCTTTTAAGTTACAAAGAATTCCAAACACTTTCCACTTTAAAAATTTAATACCAAGCCACTTTTTTTTATCTATTTACTCATGCGTGGATAAAAATTGTTTCATTTTTTATCTGCATCATCCTGGAAATCTCATAAATTTATCAAACGCTCAACAAAAAAAAATAATGTTTCTAGCCATCGCTTGGAATTGATAAGTATATATTTACGTACTTTTAATTTCATTTTCATTAAAATAGTAAATTATTTTAATCGTTAAATCTTATTTTTACATAAGTAGATAAATTTTTACAATCTTAAGCAGATTTATAATTTTTTGAAGCAAAAAGAAAAAAACTCATCTACGTAGACTAATAGCTGGCTGAAAAACCCATGGGCCAGGCGACTAGGCCTTCTGTTTTCCAGCTGGTCGATCGAAAACAGATGGCCCAGTCATCTAGGTCGTCGGTTTCCATACGACTTGATCCAACTGGCCCAATAGGTTTTTCTTCTCCTTTTTAATCTCCTAATTATATTTTTAACAAATTATGTTTCCTAATGCAAATATGTGATCAACTGTAGTCTCGATTTGTTGCTTTGGTGAATTTGAAATAAACGAAAATGATCGACAGGTGTGGAAATAGACGAGTGAAAAATATGGTACTACTGCAATTATGATAAGATCGAGTACATCATATGCAAAAATGTACTACGATTTACAGAAAAGCTCAACATCTATCCCTCTCAGTACGACGTGAAATTAGGATTTCTATTCAACGAGCATACATTCATTTCAATTTTACCTATAATGGTTACTTTCGAAGCTGAAATGAAAATTTTAATTCAATTGAACCAAAATCGCAGGACTCCTATTTGCATAATTTTAGTTAAAAAAATATCCTCGAGAGTGAACACAAAAATTCCGATGAATAGGATCGTGATGTGAATAATATTTGTGACATGGTGGAGATAGTTCGTGTAGATGATGTGACTATTTTTGAGATAGTTGTTCATCACCATAATTTCACTGTTATGCACAGAATTCTCTCTATAGTTCAAAATGACAAGAATGAGAAATGAATTTACAAATGAGGATTCCATTGCTTTATTCTGTCGGAGACATGAGTCGGCTGGGAGCCCACAGGCTGGAACGAGTACACGGTCCTCTAATTGTTCGCGTGTAGTTTCCAATGATGAAGATTTGTAGGTCAAGCAACTGTTTGAAACAAAGAAAGATTTACGGAAGCTATGCACAGGATTGCTTTGAAACACAACTTTGAGTTTAAAGAGAAGAAATCAACAAGTCAGTGTACATAATTATTTGCATTGAAGACAGTTGCCATTAGCATTTGTGAGCAATGAAGATGGATAGGAATGAGTTCTTTGTAATTCGTAAGTATGCATGGGAACATACTTACGAAGTTGGTATTCATCGAAATGATCATGTTCAAGCTAGAGCATAGTTCATTGGTCGACAAATAATACACAAGTTTCAGGATAAACTAACGATCTATACACCTTTGAACATCATTAACAATGGCACGAACTATCAAAAGGCTTGGAAAGCCAAAGAATGCTCATGGGAGGACTTTATGGGTTCGGCCTAGAAGAGTTATGCTAAATTCGCTAGGTATTGCTATAACATGACAAATATAAATCCTGAATTGACATTTTTTATTAAGATGGGGGGGCGAGAATCATTCCAATATTTCTTTATGGCCTTTGGACAACGCATTCGAGGATTTTGAAATGTGATACAACCCTTAATTCTAGTCGACGGTACAACCCTTAAAATTAGATATGAAGGCAAGTTGATTATTGCAACATGTGAAGATGCTAACATCCAAATTTATCCTCTTGCATTCGACATAGTCGATGAAAAGAATGATCTAGCAATGCGTTGATTCTTCATGATGTTGAGATAAGCAATTGGGGTCATGGGACCCTTGCATTCATGACTGACCAGGAGCAATCAATAATAAATGATATCATCAAAATCTTTCCCGAGGTACATCATGGTTATGTATGTATCACATATAGGGCAGCCTGAAGACTAATTATCGGGACAGTTGCATTGTTGCATTGTTTAGGAGAGCTGCAGAAGCTTATAGTTTTGAAAAGTTTGATAAGTTCATGGTTGAAATTGAAAGTAAATCACATGCTGTATAGGATTATCTAACAGAAATGAGGATCGAGCATTAGGCATGATCATATTTTTCAGGATGTCGATGCAACATAATGACATCAAACAATGTGGAGTCACTCAATGCTTTATTCAAGAAAGATCAAAAGTTACTGATTCTCGTAATGATTGAGCACATTCATAACAACTTACAACTGTGGTTTCATGACCAACGTAAAGAATCCATAGGATTGCATAAATGTGCTAACCCCAATTTAGGAAGATAAACTCTTCAAGACTTTAGAGGTGGGGAGAAAGGAATGTGTAGAACCGCTGGAATAGTTTCTTTTCTCCATGAGATGTGGACGTAATATCAAATACATCCATGGACTTGAACAATAACACGTACAAGTGTAGAAAGTTTGAGTTTGAGAGTTTTTCATTTACACATGCAGTTGCGTGGCTATGAGAGGATTTTTAGCATACACCTTATACAGTTATTATTACATGGCTTGATTTTTGGAGATGATCATATGCCGAAATGATATTTCTTGTACCAAATGAAGTTGAGTGGAAAGTTCTTGGCCACATTTTCCCATCTAATAATTTGTTGTCACCCGAAGTCGGACCACGTACTTATTGATGTAGATGTACATCAAGAATGCCATCTAGAGGAGATTTTTTTTTTCAATCTCGTAAGTGTGGCACAAAATGGTATACTCATCGATTTTGTATAAGTCAAATTCCTTTACATAACAATTCAACGGTTGTGTAATGTAACATCCCGAATTTTTATGTAATATTTTCACATTGGCCTAAATTTAATGTTGGTTATTTAGTAAAATAGTCCATTATTCTGTCCTTTTTTTAATAAAATTTAATTTTTATTTACTATTTTCACATTCTATTTGTTATTTAATAATTTTTCGTATTTGAGCATTTGACATCCCATGTTAAATTTAAATTGATGATTGAAATTGTAGTATTTCAAGATTTTTCTTTGGTAACACTTCAAGTTTATTGTCATAAAAATAAAATAATAAGAATAATTTTTAGCTATTTGTTTACTTATACAGTCAAATATTCTCAGAATTACAAATACAATTGCTGCATCACAACACGAATCACAATGAAGTAAACAATATTTACATTTTTTAATAAAATAATATACAACATGCTAAGGATCACAGTTGTATTCATCAATGTTTTCAAAACCGAATCGAACTAGCGGATCCGACCGTAAAAACCTTGAAACGTTACAAAAACCGATTCAATTTATGCCTAAAAATCGAACTGTCAAAACCCGGACAAAAATCAACCAATCGACAATCTAACCATTTTCTAGGCCCAAATGACTTTTTTATTTTTCAGAGATAGATACAAGATCGGGGAGAAGACACTTCGAATGCTAAAAATTGGCTTGAAGATATACTGACTAAATCAACTTGGCTCGTCGATAATGTAAGTGTATTCTTGTTGTTATTTATTATGTTTACGTAATTTGTTGTTTTATTTAATTAAATGATTCTACCTCTTTTTATTGGTGTTTTTGTCTTAGCATATCGACATGGCCATGAAAATGTTGCACAATTGGGTTCGGAGACACCCGAGATCCTTCTACTTTCCTGGTTGAGTCATCCTGAGTTTCGATTTTGCACATGCCGTTGTTATTGAGCATAATACACTCCTACTCCAAGGGAATGGATATGTGGTGCTAAGTACATGCTGAAGTGGGTCATTGGGTTAGAGCCGACGTGTGAAAAGCCATAGATAGATTGTATACATATGTACATTCCAGTGATTGCGAACTCACACTACTTTGAAGTTGAAATTACATTCACTGATTCATGTAAGACTCTGATCATAGCTGTCTGGCATAAAAAAGTGAAATATTACAAAAAGTATAGATGATCTCATATATATTTTAGCAAAATCATAAAAGTACTTACTCTGGGTTAAAGGATTTGAACCATTCATTGAACGTTTTATGCTTTACCAAGTCGACCTCGCGAAAGAGATTGAGAAATGTCCCGTCCACAAGCATCCTTCTCTTTGCCTCGGCTATGAAAGGGAAAATGATGTATTGTGATGAAAATATCGGCCTCTTATCAACCACCAGTTTTGGCACGTCAGTAGCACACTTCTTCTCCTTCCTCACCTCTGTCACCCCTTCCAATATAAAGATGACATCCTCGTCGTGTCTGGTGTCCTCTCCTTCTCCATCACTTTCTTTTCCTGTATTCCCTCCGCGATATCCCCTCTTGTGCCACACCCCCTTCTTGTATCCCTTTTACCATCTCCTGAGGCACCTTTTGTCGCCTTCTTCTATACCCCCTCCAACACCTCCATTGGGGCCACACCCTTTGTCGTACATGAAAAAATGACTTGAATGCAGCATCTGATGGCTATGACGAATTATCATACCCTATATGACCATCTCCTTCATCATCTCCTCACCCTGAGAACTGCCAATCCCTCTGTTACCTCTTCTATCCAGAGAATCGTTAATCCCTCAGTTACTCCCTCCATCTCGAGAGTCGCCAATCCCCGCAGGCCTACTATGTTACATCACATCGCTACGACCTCAGCATGAAGGTCTCCAACCCGACTCGTAGCATCGTGACATCATATCGTAACTCCGTTACGTCACCTCTCATCTCCTTTATAAATGTAGTCAGAAGTTCAAACAAATTATCGGTAGAAGCACCACAACTACTTGCAAGAGATGTACATGGGAGATGTTTGAATGCTGGAGAAGGCAATCTTATATGTGGAGGTGACCTTCTAAGGAAAGGTGATATCCTCGACGAAGGTGATCTCTTCAATGGAGGTGATGCTGGACAATGCTCTTAAAAAGTGAACATTACAAATGAATAACTGAATTAAAAAATCAAAATGATAATCAACAAATTGTACTCAATTACACACCATATCTTGATCCACGATGGCCCAAGCATATGATCGTCTAGCGCAGCCGGAACGAAAGCTTAAACAGATAACTTTGACCCTCATTGATCGATGGTATTTATTTGGTAAGGATTTCAAGTTGATATATTGACATTTCACTGAGTTAATGACCATCTATCAAGATATTGAAATGACATACAATAAAAAAAATCATCGTACACTATGTGCCTCGGGATTTTCGAGGAGAGATATAATTGTTTGGCAAGTGACTTGTCTTGTGCTTGCTAATGATGCTTCCAATGACAGCATATCTCCCTTCTTATTGCATATTGATTAGCTAAGATGAGGACAATCTCGTACATCTATATCTGTAACAATTATAATTAATACATATAAAATTTAATTAAAAAATAGATAGTTCATTATGTTGAACATTTACTTACAAAGCCAATGACATACCCCTAGGCATCGAATACCCCCTTCAAAAAATGCACAAAAATATCTATAAAATATTTCCACCCTCACGGATAGTTGTTAAAGGTATTAATGTCATCAACAACTTTTAAATGAAAAACATCAATCGATGTCTTCTTATGATGACACTTGAGCATGCTTTCAAGGATAAGTTCAACCCAGCTTCAACTTGTCTGACATTTGGTTACATTCCCTGAATGTATAGCCTAACTGTGCTAGAGTTACTATCATTTCTCCATGAAAAGTATTCATTCAACAACCTCCTATTTTTTGAAATACGAGCCCTTACTGTTTATTTGCTCATAGATCTCAATCCAGCGATGAGGTCAAACTCGAATATATAGAATGTAGCTACATTCCCCCAAGATCAAAATGGAGGGCATCTCCATCAATTGACTTAAGCAGTGGACATAGTAATGCATCGAGCAATTGTCTGAAGAACTGTACGTCATGCAACGATATAGGGTCCATAAGTAGGATTAATATAATATGTCCATGTGCTCCTCATCGAGCAAATCTAGTACCGTCATAAAGCTGGCAAAGTTACAGTTCGGTGTAACTTTATCGAAAATCTGTCTAATGGTGGCGTTCAAGTGGTATTCCATCCTGCAAAATTTCGAATGTTAGAAAATTTTATAAGCGATAATAGATAAAGCATAATACTAAAAAAAATTATACTAATTGAGCTATAACTACTATATGTAAGAATTAAAAGATAATGGAAAAATGGAAAATGAAAGTAAAAAAAATTAAACAACAAACTTATAAAAAGCGAAAAATTATTTTTTGTGAACAAGATTAAAAATTCAAGAAAAAATTAAACTATAATTAATATCAGAAGAAAATTTAAAAAAGAAATTATAATTAAATAGTAAATAAACAATTAAAACAAACAACTTCAAAAATAATTAAATATTAAAAAAATTAAGATAAATAATAGAATATTAAATTAAAAATGAAAATAAATAATTTCAAAAAAATTAAATTTTAAATAAATAATGAAAAAATAATTAAAATTAAAAATTTTAAATAGATAATTAGATATTAAATAAAAAATTTAACTAAAAAATTAAAATATATAATTAAATTCAATTAAAACAAACAATTGCAAAAATAATTAAATATTAAATAAATAAATAAATACAAAAAAACTAAAGTAAATATTTAAATATTAAATAAACAATTAAAATAAATAATTACAAAAATAAATAAATATTAAATAAATAATTATGCATTAAATAAACGATTAAATAAAATAATTTTAATAAATAATAAAATATTAAGTAAACAATTAAAATAAATAACCGCCACAACACTTAAATATTAAATAAAGAATGAAATATTCAATAAATAATTCAATTTTTTTCTAAACAAAATTAAAAACTCAGGGAAAAATATATTAAATATTGAATAAACAATTGAATAAATAATTACAAATTTAATTAAATTTTAAATAAATAATTTCAAAAAATAATTTAAATAAACAATTAAAGTAAATAATAAAATAGTAAATAAAAATTACAAAAATAATGAAATATTAAAAAATAGATATAAATAATTAAAGACTAATTAGCACAAAACATCTCTATCTTCCGAGTTTTTTTTGTGGATAACGTCCCTACCTTTCGTTTTTTGGTGGATAACGTCCCGACCTTTACCATTTTTGTGCAGAATATCATTCTGTCAATTCCCCGTTAAAATGCTCCGTTAAATCAAATAAAATGGATCTTTTCTTTTTAAAATGCAGGGGTAAGATCGTCCATCCAACATTTTCTTCATTGTGTAATCTCTCCCGCCTCTTTCTTCTTCAAATGTTCAAGAAAAAGTAAAGTAACATGAAAAAAAAGACTTGTACAATATTATTTCATTCAATAAATTAGGGAAAATGACGTGAGAATGATTGCATTTCTGGTAGAAAATATACATGAATGTTGTGATACTGATTGTTCAAAACATTTTGGAATACTATATGAAGAGAATGAATATGTGGTTAATAAAAATGAGATGTCCATCCTCATTTTGTGCTTACAAAGGGTATATGTAAATAAGATGTAAAGTGAGAAGACCAATCAAAGTATGATTCTGTAAATGGACAATACATGTGATGGAGTGGAGAAGATGATGAAATATGAACGTGTTTTCTCCCCCATTTTAGCATAAAATTGAATTGGTGATAACAATCTCTACCTTTATATTGTCTTTGCTAAAAACATCCCTACCTTTACAATGTCTCTGCGCAAAACATCCCTACCTTTACATTCTATTTGTGCAAAACATCCCTACCTTTACAATGTCTTTGTGCAAAATATCCCTACCTTTGTTAAAAATTGTGCAAACCGTCCCTACGTATTTTGAGCCAAATACAATTCTGTTTATCGCCCTGCAATTGAATGTCTGTAACACCTAGTTCGAACACAGCAAAACCAATACTCAACAACCAAGTTCAATAACAAAATGCAGTAAAATCAGCACTCAACAACCAAGCTCAATAACCAAACTAAGTAAAATGAGTACTTGACAATAATTAGAGAGTGCTCATTTCTATCCAGTTTGGAGAAGATAAAAAGTCACATAATCAGAAAGTACCTATCTCTGTCCAGTTGTTCAAAAATATCAACAAAAACATATACAATTCAGCATTCTACAGCTATTACTATTGTAGTGAATGAACCAAACCATATACAATTCATGTGCAGTGATCCATTAAACCAAAAGCAAAAAAAATTTTATCTGGCAAAATTATACTCATTTGGTGCTGGTGGTGGTGCCCTTCACCAAATTTCATGCACGTCATTATCAACCCCGCTCTTTTCCTTAGACTTGATGTGGCTGTTGTAGTTGTCTCTAATGTATTTATATTGCGCGAAGACTTTCTAAGCCTCTTCGCTTGACTTGAAGAAGCTTCATTCAGCTCTTTTCTTCTGCTTTTTTTGGCCTTCCAGTTCTTTTTGTGTATAATGGTGGATCGAGGGGGTTGAGACCTGGGTTAGGCCATGAGTCCGGACCTATGATGGGGGAAATGGATGGAGTATAAGTTTCGAGGCATGCCTCCTTCTTGTATATGTCATCTACAAACTCCATTACATTAAGGCCTCTTATATCTCTGCATATATCATCTCCTGCCTATTTTATCTCCTTCAGCAGCTTCGGGTGAAGACGGAGCAAGGTCGGCAGCTTCGGACTTCCATTCTGTAATGGGTCCTTCTCTACCTGCATAACAATAATAAAGCAGTAGAAAATTCAATTAAAACACCAAATCATGAAAAAAGGCCGAATCCCTAACTTGAAATCATAAAAATCCGAGCCCAAACTTCTCTTACCTTCACTCGCTTCAAATTGCTTCAAGCGTGCTTCGACTGTGTGACAACGAGGGTGAACACCATAGAGGAAAAAAGGGTTAACGGAATGCGCACAAAATATGGTTAGGCAGGAAGAAGAAACAACTTCGTCCCGTTCGCTTCATCCCATTCGTCCAGAGAATGGGTGGGTTATGTGTAAAATGAAGAGGCAGGAGAGATTACACAGTAAAGAAAATGTTGGATGGACGATCTTACCCCTGTATTTTAAAAAGAAAAGATCCATTTTATTTGATTTAACGGAACATTTTAACGGGAAATTGACAGAAGGACGTTCTGTGCAAAAAATGGTAAAGGTAGGGACGTTCTCCACAAAAACCTTGAAAGGTAGGGACGTTCTGTGCTAATTAGCCATAATTAAATATTCAATAAATGATTAAGTAACTAATTACAAAATAAATTAAAAATTAAATAAATAATCTAAATAAATAAATAAATATTAAATGAACAACTAAATAAACAATTACAAAATAATTAAATATTAATAAAAATTTAAATAAATAATTTAGATAAATAATTATATATTAAACAAAAAATTACTAAAATAATTAATATTAAATAAACAACTAAATATTAAATAAATATTACAAAAAAATTAGAGTAAATATTTAAATATTAAATAAACAATTAAAATGATCAATTAAAATAACTAAATTTAATTAAATAATTATATATTAGATAAAAAATTCAAATAAATAGTAAAGCAAACAATTAAAATAAATAACTGCCAAAACAGTTAAATATTAAATAAAGAATTAAATATTCAACTAATAATTCAATTTTCTTTTAAACAAAATTAAATATTCAAGAAAAAAAATTTACTAAAGAAATAATTATTGAATAAAAATTGAATAAATAATTAAAAATTAAATTAAATATTAAAAAAATTAAAATATTAAAAAATAAATATAAATAATTAAATAAAGTAAATGAATAATTACAAAATCAATTAAAAATTAAGTAAGCAATTGAAATAAATATTAACTATTAAATAAACAATTAAAAAAATAATAAAATATTAAATAAAAATTAAATATTGAATAAAAAACTAAATAAATAAATAATTACCAAATCAATTAAATATTAAATAAATAATCTAAAAAACAATTTAGATAAATAATTAAATATTAAATGAATAATTAAAATAAACAATTGCAAAAATAATTAAGTATTAAATTAAATAAATAATTAAATATGTAATTAAATAAATAATTTAAATAACTAGTTAAATATTAAGTAAACAATTAAAAATAAATAATTACAAAAACAATTAATATTAAATAAAGAATTAAATATTCTATAAATAATTAACTTGTTTTGTAAACAAAATTAAAAACTCAATGAAAACAATATTTAATAATGAATTAAATATTCCATAAAATAAGTAAATAAAAAATTATTAACAAATAAAAATGGACGATCCAGGTGGCCCAATCATGTAGATCCAGATGGCCATGGATCCACAAGTCCAAACGACCCAGACGTATGGGCCGTAAGTATTAGTTTTCATTGTGTTATTCAATTTTAAAACTGTTTTGGACCTTCCCTGTCTTTTCTACTTGAGCCATTCTTACTAAATCATTCATATCTTCTACAAGTTGGGCCAACTCCGTGGTATGGCCCAACCTACGTGGTTTGAGCATTTGTTCCTCGGCCCGAATTCTTTGTTATAGTCCATTCACGAAGCTCCTATCCATGACGGCTTCAGAATTCACCGATGAAAGGGTTTCAAAAATTACCGAATCAAATGAGTTCTCTATGATCTCTTTTTCCTTCTTTCATTTTTTCCGCTCATCCCATTTTCTCATTATCTAATCAAGCTTCTACGTGATAACTGTTATACTTCTCTGGAACTCAAATTTCATGGCTCTATATCCCCTCTTATTCTTGAATCCATGTTTCCAATCCTCACTCCAGATTACTAACCCGATATTACATTTCTTCATCAGGTGTAATGTCACAATGCTGATGCTCTGATACCATTTTCTTGGATTTTTCTACTTGTACATAAAAAATATACATGATGGATTATATAATATGTGGGGAGAAAAAATTGATTGTATTTTAAACTGGCAAATGGTAGAATGCCATGTGGCATTATGTAATCCATTAAGTAAATCTTTATATGCATGTAGCAAGATCCCCATTTTGATAGAGCACCCTGTTATTGTTGTATAGCTATGGAAATCCCTTGAAGTTGCTGAAATGGTAACATGTGGAAAAGCTGTTCAATTATGATTCAGCCAAATATTATAATAAAAGGATAAGGAATCAAGTGTAATGTAAATTTATTGATTGAACTAGAAGTCGAAACAAGGAACGAAATACTAGAATGAGGAAACAAAAATTGAACAAACTCGAGCAGGCTTGTCTCTCTTACACCCTTACTGAACATCAGTCCAAAAGCATCCTTACATGCCCCCCCCCCCCTCATCCTATTTATAGACCTTTCTTCTATGACACTATTACCACTTATTCCTTGTGCTAACTGAATGTTGAACCTTCTAGAATCTGAGATAACCTAGCTGCCTCACAGTTGGATGCAATAACCCGTTTTCTTCTTCTTGCATGGGTGATCCTAATTGAAGGTTTATTAGTTTATTTTAAAATTGCTAAAAATACGTTTGGTTGGTTAGTTTGAACATTTTATTTAAAATTTGATTATTTAATAAAATAGAATGATTTATGTTAATATATTATCAAATAATATATGCATTTTAAAGTTGGTGAGAATATTTTTATCTGTGTTCATTTAAATATTTTTTAATCTTTATGCAAATAATCATTAAGAGATTGAATTGTTTTTATTTTTATAATTTTTATTTTTCTAAAAATTTCTATAATTTTATTTTTGCAGAACTTCTATTTTTTATTTTTTAGAATTTTTGGTTTTTAGAATTTCATATTTGATTTTTTCAATTTTTTTCTAAATTTTATTTGTCATAAATTTATATTTTTAGTTTTTAAAATTTTATTTAAATAAAATTTATTTAAACATTTTTTTTACCTGTTTTAAATGTTTTCAAAATTCTCACTAGAAACACTCAAAACGACAAAAATGCGTTTCAAGTTTTATATTATAAGTTTAAAAATATATTCAAAAATGTCAAATCAAACACATTTTCAGTGTTTTAGAAAACTCAAAACCAAAAATAGCAAATCAAATGCACCCTTAGCTACTTATATTTTGGAAGTAATTCTCATGGTTACTTGTTTCGAAAAATAATTATTACTTTACTATATATATAATTATTTTTCTTATTTATGAATAGATAAAATTAACTTATTCAAACATGACAACTGAATAAACCTCATACATGTTGGATATATATATATATAGGTAAGAGGTTTAAAGACCTAACTCATATAAGATATGCAAAAATACCCCATGAAAATATGCCAACCAAATAAAGTCCTCCTCTCCAATTTAAATGCTCACATGAGCAACCATGTGCTACAGCTTGTCGTTGTTCTCTTTTCTACTTGCTTAACCGAGCAGTTGGCTCGTCTTAGCCAAATTATTATTGTTTTCTTCACTCCAATGTAGCATTTCAGGTTTAACTCATGTTCGGCCCGCATTTTCTTATAACTTGTTTATCCTCAATTTCATTTTCAAAAATTACCTCGAATTGAAAGAACATCTAGGGTCGGTCATTTTGGAGATTGAAAGAATATATCCAATCGATAACCATTTTAGGTTAAAATAACATCAGATTTCTTCATTTTTTTTCTTACGTACTGCTCGGCTTTACCAAATATATACCCAAAAATTCCCCAGAAAAGAAGGGGATGAAATTTCAGCATAAAACTACTATTGGCTTTTTGAAATATTATCTATTTTGTGAGATCAACATTTTAGTATCTTTTGTTGGAAAATTACCAAAACCACAAAGCACAGCAAGTGAAGGAATTGTTGGACTCAAAAAGATTGCAATGAATGAAATTAATGACGCAATATGAAGTAACGAAGATCGCAACAAGAAACAAGATTTAAAAGTAAAGAAATTAACAAAGAAAGTAAATCGCAGAAGCACGACGTTTTATTAATCGACAATATAAAGAAAAATACAAGAACTAAGCAATTCTTGTTTAAACAAAACTAAAAGAGAAGATCACTATTTATAGGTACATGGCATAGCATAAAGATGGAAATAAGGTGAAATAAGGAAAAAATATATTTCCATAAAAATCACGGAAATATAAGAAAATAGATTTTCCCACATGAAAATAAGAAAATAATACATTTTCAAAAACAATCTACCATAATTTGGCTCACAAACCCAACAATCTCCACCTTGACCCAAATTATGGTGTAACGAACGAAACTCCAAGATTTCAAATCTATCTGCATTGAAATAGCCAATCTTCTCAACACAGTAACCAAAACTCTCCAAACCAAATCATCGTCCTCTACAATGCGTGCACAAGCAACACTTGAACCCAAATCCTGGGTTTTCAAAATTCCACCGAGGAATTACTGTTGACCAAACAGGATTGAAGCACACCCTATAGCAAAAATCATATCAAATGCTAGATCAGAATGCCCATTCTAGAATCGTCGCCTTCAACATCCCCAAAAGCATCCCAGACATTATTGACACCACAGTACCTATGCTCCATGAGTCCAATCCTAGCAAATGAACATAGTGTATCCGTCGAAATTGGTGGCAAAACGAAATACCAATGCTCCCTTAAGCAATGTTCTGAACCAACCCAGAACCCGTCACAAGAGATACTTTACCAAACTAAACATCGACCACGCTACCGAACTTGTCCCGATGTTTCTTAACTAGTTCTGCGCTTCCCTGCAAGATATAGAATTAAGACTTCTTCCGTCCCTCCAATACAATTCGGACACCTATTCAGACCTTCAAAATTCCACCTTTACTGGAGAATTTATATCATTTTGCATCTAGAG
The DNA here is from genome assembly GCF_002742605.1 of Olea europaea var. sylvestris. Taxonomy (NCBI): domain Eukaryota; kingdom Viridiplantae; phylum Streptophyta; class Magnoliopsida; order Lamiales; family Oleaceae; genus Olea; species Olea europaea. Next base: position 28,374,206 of record NC_036254.1, read on the forward strand.
TACTAGGTGAGATGAGATTCATTTTCAGGTCTGAAACATGTCGAACCTGATCAATTGTTCTGACTGTCCCATCCCATAGCCTAAATATGACTTGATAGATCTCAGTAATATGACAAGACTGGTTGTTTCCTATTACAACTCCACCTTGCTTAATAGTCTCATATGTCTGAAAGAAATTTCGATTGTAACACCTACGATGCGAACATGTCGAATCAAGAATCCACTCCTCATCATGCCTAAATTCCACATTGGATACCACGGTCAACATAACATCTCCGTCGTCTAAAAAATCTTCAACCACATTTTTTTCATCTAAAGTCAAAGGTTGAGTTCCACGATTTGCAACTAAATCACCTTTAGCTTGCAGCTTATCACAATCTCTCCGAATATGTCCCTTATGTTTGCAGAGTACTAAGTGAGGTAAGTTTTCTTTTCAAGTCTGAAACATGTCGAACTTGATCAATTTTCTGATCATTCCATCCCACAGCCTAAACCTAACTCGACCGATCTCAGCAATACGACAAGACTAGTTGTTTCCCATTACAACTCCACCTTACTGAATAACCTCATATGTCTGAAAGAAATTTTGATTGCAACACATATGATGTGAACATGCTGAATCGAGAATCCACTCCTAATCAGGCCTAGATTCCACATCAGATACCACGATCAACATCACATCTCCACTGTCTAAAAAATCCTCAACTACATTTGTTTCATCTGAAGTCAAAGGTTGCGCTCCACGATTTGCAACTAAATCACCTTTAGCCTGCAGCTTATCACAATTCTTCCAAATATGTCCATTACATCCGTAGTAGAAGCAAAACAAATTGTCGTTATTCCTTGATCTGTCCCTCTGTCAATCACCATGAGATACAAGAGTTTCCTTATCCCTTGATGTAACTCCAACCAAATGCTTCAACTTCTTCTTTAAGTGCAAAGCATCATAGATGTCGTTTGTAGTCAAAGTATCCCAATTATATAAAATGGTGTCCCGAAACGACATATAAGAGCCAGGCAGCGAACATAACAGGATCAAGGTATGATCTTCTTCATCGTACTTAAACTCCAACGTTTCTAAATCTGCGACATTTTCCTTGAACACGATAATATGGTCTTCCAACGACCCTTCTTCCGCTATGCAATGGAAATACAGCATCTGCTTTAAAGCCAGTGTACTGGTAAAACTCTTGGTCATATATAACTGCTCCAATTTCAACCATAAAGTAGCTGTTGTTTTCTCCTTTAAGACATCCTACAGAATATTGTTGGATAGATGAAGATGAATCAACGATAAAGCCTTCCGATCCCTTCGTTGTTTCTCCTCCATTGTCCAATTAGCTGGCATCTTCTCAAAACCCAGCAACACATCGTCCATATCCAACTGCGCCAAAATAGCTCTCATCTTTACTTCACAAAGAAAACCTTGTATTGCGATCCAATTGCGGAATATCATACTTCAAAGTAGCCATCTCTGAAAAACCTCAACAAATCCACAACAAGAACCAAGCTCTAATACCATTTGTTGGACTCGGAAGGATTAGAGTGAATGAGATGAACGATGCAATATGAAGTAACGAAGATCACAATAAGAAACGATATTTAAAAGTGAAGAAAATAACAAAGAGACTTAATCACATGGGCGCGACGTTTTATTAATCGGCAATATGGAGAGAAATACAAGAATTCAGCAATTCTTACTTAAACAAAATTGAAAGAGAAGACCACCATTTATAGGCATATGACATAGCACAAAGATGGAAATAATATATTTCCAAAAAAATCACATGAAATATAAGGAAACAAATTTTCCCACATGAAAATATGGAAATAATTTATTTCCAAAAAAAAAAAAAAAGAAATTCACCATAATTTGGGTCACAAACCCAACAAGAACAAGAAAAGCAAAGAGAAAATTAGTCAAAGCAGTTCAGACAATGATGAAAACCTAAAAAGAAGCACGAGCGAAAGCCATCTTATACTGAAAGAAATCACACAACAAAAAAAGCAATCGAAGGACCAAAAAATGGTTGTCCGTTTAACCCAAACTTTGACATAAATGGCTGCAATACATGCAGTGCTTTATTGAAGATATTACTGCCATGATGCATTTCTTAATGCAAGAGTAGAGGACTTCCAAGTCTGCCAATGGTTTTAGTAGTTTGGGGGCCCTGAGGGAGACTAGGAGAAAGCTCCACTAGAATCTGGGTGGAAAGATAGGCAAATGGAGGCCTATCAGTCCAATAAAAATAATTAGTCTTCTTTTTTTCATTCTGTTGAAGGAAAGAAGGGTCGATAATTCCATTTAGAGGAAATTGACGATAGTGAAGAGCATGGACCTCACCTTCCTCTGAGCCTGAAGGGACCAAAGCATTGGAAGAGCCTAGCAAATTTACAATCCTAAAATAAAGAAGTTTACGAGAATACAACAAAACTTTGGACCACATTCAGATGTACAACATCCACGTGAATTTTATGGGAGCTATCCCAGACACAAGTGCAAAGGATTCCAATCATACTTGGAGAAAGAACCAGAAAATCGTATAGCAAACTAGCCTTAGGAAGTATCAATGGCTGGCCTAAATTTAAGAACCAATTAATCCATATGTTCACTGTGAGAACTCCGGAAACGGTCCCTGTTGAGAGAATTAGCCCTTGTTTCGGCTCCTTTAAAATCAAATTTAGGGGGAAAAAAAGCATTTCAAAATAGTTTTTCAAGAATGTATGGTTAAAAAAGAAGGAAATGTTTAAAATTGACTTATAGTTGATCCCTATTGTCCAATTTGATCAAAACACATAAAATGATAGATTTGCCCTCCCCTTTAGGATACAAAATATATATATATATATATATATAGAGAGAGAGAGAGAGAAAGAGAGAGAGAGAGAGAGAGAGAGAGAGATAAAAGACCCATCACAGATTCATTTCATCTTCTTCCTTCACTCTACCCACCTTCAACCACCAAAAGGCACTACCTTCAGTACTGCCACCCCTTCCCATCTCAACTACATTTTTATACCAAGAAAGACTTTTTTCTTCCATTTCAGTTAATCTGAAATCCTCCATGGCCTTTGTAGGCGAACATGTGGCTCATTTTAAAAAGGAATCTAAGGCCTTCTTCTAATTTGTTTTTGCTCCTCTATGGTCATTCCGACCCATTTACCCCACTTCAAGAACAACATTGACCTGTTTACCCCATATCATATTTGATTGGGAAACGCTACTTGTCTTGGCGCCATATCTACCTAAGGTCCATGTGACCATGGACATATAGAAGTCCTCAATTTGGTTTCACTTCTCTATATGGATAAAAAATGACCCGTATTGGCAAAGCATGAGGGTTCTCTATGGAGTATCGAAGACAACATTTATGTTGGAAGGTAGAAGGCAACATTTATGTTGGAAGGCGGATGTCCTGTAGAGGTAAAGTTATGGTGCATTTTATCGTCCCTTCAAGGTCCTGTCCGCAAGTCCTAGCGGGAGGTCTACAGATAGGAAACCGCATCCCGAATGTTCGACCCAAATGTGTATAAGTTGTAACCTCATCCGAATTTACCCAGTGGCAAAACAGGGGGAAAGTCGTCACTCCTCATGATTAGTTGCGAAGCTTGGACACCTGAATTATCAGGAAAAAAAAAAGACCCATTTTAGGCATAGTAAAATGTCAAATTATCTAACCAAAACATTTTGCGTGTTTGTTAATTTAGATTATGTTTTTGTTTTAGGACAAACAAATGTTTAAATTTGGGGTGTTTGATAAGTGTACTTATTTGGACATGAAAATATAGACATTTAATAGTTCTTTTAAGGAATTATAGCCTCATTTATCGTACAGTTTGTTTATTAGGTAAAACTAGATGATTGAAAGTGGAATTGAAAGAAAGAAGCAAAAAAGGCAAAAAATGTCTAGCAATGGTTGATTTGGATCACAATGGATACTTTAGAAATTGCTGAGTCAATTTGATGCAATTAGAAGTCAAAAGGAATGGAATATGATTAGAATATTACCACAAATTGATTTCCAATCACACAGGATATCTTCCAAATTTTTATTCAAAGATCGAGACACATTTTAGGCATAGTAAGTGTCCGAATTAGAAAAATATTTTTTCAAGAAAAATTGTAGCCCTTGAATTAGCTTTCCAACGCACTTTGAATCAATACAATCGAATATCAAGAGAAAATGTTATGATAAAAATACTAAACCACGCGCGAAGTTAACTTTTCTTATTCGATTGAAACTCTTTTGGAAACCAATTTGGACGTGATTTTCAACAAATTTTCTACCCTAACAAATATCTCATAGCAGAATACATTAAAGAGACATCTCCTACATCTTTCATATACATGTCATACTGTAATATTTATCAATTATTATCATCAAATGAGGAAAATTCGTATTTTTTGTGAGAGAATTGAAAGGAACTTGTAAGAATTCAATCAAGTGGAGATTCAAACTTGATTTTTGGTCACAGAAAAGAATGTGTAAGTGGAGATTCATTAGAAAACCATTGAAGAAATTCAAGATTTCAAGATTCATCTTCACCTTATCAATTTATCAAAAATCCCGGTTATGTCTTTTCATTTAACTATGATTTCTTATAATTTCGATATGTTAAGCTAGTTTCATACATTGCTAGGACAAGATGAACCCTTATTATGATTTTTTTTTAGTTTTTAATTAATTAATTTGACGTTAATTTGATTTGATTTGTGGGTGTTTATTATAATTTTTATCGTTCTTTTCAATTACTTGATAAACAATTGAATTGTAGCAAACTTTATTGTTATCGAGAGAACAATAAGGTTTAAGGACAATATAATAACATTGTAAGGTTCGATAGAGAATAGAGATATACATATTTGCTTTAGATAATTTCAATAGGTATTCTAACTCTTGTTAATGTATTTATTATGTTTGCATCTTTCATTGAAAGATAGAAGAGTCACCTGATGGGAATAGATTTGATCGCTATGGAGAAAGACTTTTAATTAAATTAGGAACATTGATCAACATGAATGATTTCAAATTATCACTTTAATTTTTATACTAAAAATTGAATAATAAGGGAGATTCGACATCTTGGCAATGTATCTCACATATTTGAAAAATTCATTTACTTGCTTTCATTAGTTTAATTAATAATTTAAGGATTGATTAGAAAAATTACGACATCTTGTTTGCTATTCGATTTTAACTTGGTCAAATTTATAGTCCTTTCTTTTTGATTAATTATTTTGCCAAAACGAACAAATATCAATTGATCTTTCGATTAATAAAACTTACAAAATAATTAATTTTGTTCGTTATGGCAAAATAATTCGCATAGGAAGTATTTTCGATTCCATCTTGTAAGAACATTTATATATCCAAATTAAAGACAGTTAAGTTGAACGTCTAGAAGAAGTTTGAGCTAAAGATAGCACATTTACAATCATAAAAGGTCAGAGAAACATTGCACCATCGTTCCCCAATTTCTTCCCTTATAGCAAGTTAATTTCCAACTTTAAAAAAGGAGAAATTCAAACTTCCAACATTTTTCTAATTTTGAACCGCGATTTGGTTTTCCAGGTTTAGTTGGGCCAAATTTGGTTCATTTTCATTATTATTAATAACAAATTTCGTATTCATTTGTTTTTCCTTTTCTTGAATTTACTATTTTCATGATTATAAATATTTAGCTTCCAGTATCTTATATTCACGTAACAGATTTTGGGCTTCCTAGGTTATATTCTGACACCGATACTCATGTTTGTACATGTATGATGAGATCATTTGTGAGAGATTTCAGAAGATTTCTTCTTATCATTCTTAAGTTGTATTATATATGAAGTTATATACATTGATGTTATGATAAAGCTATAATTTAGTTTTAGAATTTTCCATTTGAATGTTTAGAATACTATCATTTGATCTTGTTATAAACATAATCATAAACATATCTCGACGTTATCTTGATTAAAAAAATGACCCTCAACTAAAGCAAATATGGAATCGACATACGTGAGGTCAATATTATTCAATTTCCTTGTCAATCTTTTTCCTTTTTACAAGCTTCACAAGACGTGATGCAAAGATAGAAGGAAAACAATAGACCACTCTCTTGAAGCCTCAAGGAAAAAAATAGGAAAAGAAAATTAAATACTCAACAGTAGAGATGAAGAATTTGGAAGAAATAAAAATAAGATCAGGAAAATGAAGGTGTGAAAATTGTAATTACTGAAAAGTCTTTGGGTCTTTTTTGTATTCTATATTGAAAATTGAGCTAAAAAAATGTAACAAAAAACATGCAAGAGCAGCAGAAATGAAGCCAAGGCATTATGATTTTAGTTTGTTGCATGTTCTTGTTGTCACTGTTTCACGGTCTATACTCGTAATTTCTTATATACCTTGTCCATGTGAGGGCATACATTTAATGAAATAAGAATAAGAGACTAGGGCAACAATAGGTTATAGGCATTAGCAATGCATTGTATTCTGTTGAGGGAATCGAGATATTATGGAAATTATAGAATAAATTATAGTTTAAATAAATATATGAGGGTGGGTAACATAGGAAGAAGGAATACATATTCTCATGCGCAAATTGAATTTGGCTGCAAGACATTAGGAGCAAATAAGCGTGTTTATGTTTCACTAGAAAGCCATTATTTTTCTTTTCCTGCACTACGACATCACGTTTAACGATCTAATACTTTATTAAAAAATATTAACCAATCTTTCTTAAAAACATATAGAAGGACGCTGTTGCAACAATAATAAATTGAATAAAATAAAAAAGATACAGGGTGTTAGTATGAATGCATGGAACGAGCAAAACCTTGCAGACATTAAAAAAAAAACTATGGATAAGTATTTCTATAGTTAAAATAATAATAATAATAATAATAATAATAATAATAATAATAATAATAATAATAATTAAAAATAAATAATTAAAAAAAATAAAAAGTAGTTATAAGAGTAGAAAAATATGCTACATGACCATGAAGAACACAGCTTATGTCAAAATGTTCTTGAACAATGCAGAACATATGTCAAACATGAGAACAATATGCTACACCTTTTGATGAACAAAGTGATTATACTAAAAATAACCTTCAATTGAGATAAAATACAAAACTTTGACCTCCGATCGAACAGAGGCACAAATTCCCTATCTTGAGATCTATAATAAGTGCTTAGTTGGCAAACCTTACAATTGCTTATAAGTTGTCAAACTCTATTCTTGTCTGCAAGTTCTAAGTACAACTTTACATACTTCTTAGCACACATTCCTTAGGCACACTGCTTATAAAAAACTTGAAACTTTAGCCAAGCAAGCTATAAAAAGAAAGCATATACGCGCTAACAACCCAAGTGACATCATTTCTCCCCAAATGAATTCCGATCGAATCAAATTTATAACTTCTTACAAACCCATTTATTGCAATCGACCAATTTCCTCAATAGATATGCCAAAGAAAAGAAAAGAACAAAGACAAGACATACCCTCCTTGTTGTCCTAATTAAGCTGCATGAATATTAAACTATAATGAAGCAAAACTTCATCTCCTCTTCCAGCCTCTACGGATTAACTACAGACAACCTCAAGAGAAATGAAAAGGACCGAAAAATTTACGACCATAAAGCATATTAAGTCATGACGTTCCCTGAAATTTGTAAAAGCCAAAATTATCTAAGCAGACTCAGCATAACCTTCCCTTCCACGCTATCCTAAAATGTGAATGTTAAAATCTAATGAAGCCAACTTCTCTTCCCCACTGACCTAAAATGCATGAATGTTAAACTGTAATGAAGCCACATTTCATCTCCATTTCTAGCCTGCATGAATAAACACTACTACAACCTCAAGAAAAATGAAAAAGACACTAAAATTCACGACTTTGAAGCATATTAAGTCATGATGTCCCCTTAAATTTGTGAATCCCAAATTATCTAACCAGACTTGGCATAACCCATAATATCTACAAATGGCATCCCCTCACATCCAGAATTCCAATTCAAAGCAACCTACAGAATCAAATTCTCTATGTACACTCCTCCACAAATTTCAAAATTTCAATAGTTTTTATGAAACTGAAATACAAAACCTAAATCACATTTAATATCAGCAGAAACAACAATAATAAAGTCAAAGATCAAAATATAGAATTAGAAAATGAACCTGATAAATTCACAGCAACACTTGCCTAATATAATTGGTTCTCTGGCTGAAAAACCACAGTAGAGGAAGACGAAAGCTGTGGCTGGGGCATTAGGACATCCTTGAGGTGGATCTCTCTTTCAACTGGAAAACCATGGCGGAGGAGGGCGAAGGTAGACTTCGACTAGAAAACCACAAAGGAAGAAGACAAAGGCAGTGGAAGGGGTGTTAGGACAGAGGGTGTACTTGAGGCAGATCTATCCTTCAACACGTTGAGTTTCAAGATTTGAGAACTTTTAGGAGTGAATGTGTGTTTTATTTGGTGGTCAAGAGAGGAAAACTGGTTTCATTTAGCTCTGGTATAATCTAAAATATACAATGTAGAAGAACCAGTTTCGTGAACAGTGTTTGAAAAGGAGCGTGGCATGAATAAACAGTAAATCAAAAGTCTCTCTTTTAAGAGAGAGTAGATATATAGTAATTAACTGACATATATATAAATGCTGCAATATATATATAAATACTTAAAGAAAAACTCATCTGCTGCAGCATAAATTTTACCCTTTGATAGATATATTATATTTTGCACTAACTAAATATATATAAATACAACTTATGATTTATATAACGGATTATGTACTGAGATCATAGGTGGAAGATTAACAAGGAAAAGTAGAATTAGGTATAATACATGGAACGTGAAAGAAAGCTCTACATAGTTAGAACTTATGGTTGATGGAATCGATGGTTTAATATATAGCAATGGGGTTCTAAGTAAACAAACAATTAAAAAAAAAAAAAAGTACTTCATGCTTTAAATGAAAAGCTTGGATGTCAAAAGTGTTGGGTTGTGTGTCCATATAGTATAGTTTTGCTGATGTAAATATAACAATAATAATTTTTAATGTTGAATAAAATTATGTTTACTTCATTTATTGTATTATTTATTGAGCATGCAAATTAAAGTGTCTGTGATCATTTGTGATAATGTAAGTTGGGTACTTGCGTTGAGAAGTACAGTGTGACACAACTTATATTTTGATCATAAATAATTTGTTTATAATCTACGTATAAGGGTTGGCACCTTATATTGGAAGGTTGTAGTGTTGACCAATTCATTATTCGGTTTGTGATTTGTCCTTATCACAGAAATAGTTAAAGGTGACACTAGTACACTAAGAGTGTATTAACAGGACCACGTGTCGAATTTAATTCTATAGCATGACCGTGCGAAGAATTAAATTTCACTTGACCGTTGTATATTTCATCTGAATCCCTTGACAGAATTATGTATATCTTTTCGAGATTTTAATTGTTCTTTTATTCATTAATGGCTGAGATTAATTTGATTGGTCAAATATCTCGATGAGTTGGGAACTTGAGAATGAGCGGAGTAGAGAAGATAAATTCATGTCGGAAACCGTCACCCTGAAAATGGGTAGAGTGACTACTTGAGTATTTTCTGTTGAACGGTTAAAATCTGAGCTCAATATCTAGCGATGGCTAAACTTCGACATTTGTGATTTGTTCATAGAACCATTGAACAAAATGAAATTTAAGTTAGTGAGAATAATTAGAGGGGCAAAACGGTCATTTATGCTCGTACCTAATTATTGGATCTCGGACGGGGATAAAATACATGCACGGTAAGTCAAAGGAAAGTATTACAGATTTATTGGCTTCTGTGATCTTATATATTCCGAGAGTTCAGTCTTTTACCTTTAGTGAAAAAAGCAAAGACTAATAATTAGATTTGTTGGTCTAAGATCGACTAGACAAGATCTAATTATTGAAGCTTGATAAATATATGTCCGATCAGTCCCTGTGGTAACTCCATACAGTATTCGAACTTAATTACGGTAATTATAATAGTTTTGGACTTAATTGTAATTACAATAAAGTTTTGTACTTGGTTGTAATTACTATGAAAGTTATAAACTTAATTGTAATTGTAATTGAAGTTCTATGACTACACATGCAATTATATGTAAACTAATTAGAATTGGAATTAAATTAGAACTCCTATTCAAGATTTAATTAGAACTCTTGTTTGAATGTGGAATTATTTTCTCTATAAATGGAGACTAAATGGATAGAAAAATACTACAACATTCATAATTCCATAAGATTCAGAATTGTAGAGAGAAAAGAGAGAGAGAGAGAGAGAGAAAATATATTATTTTCTTGTAGTCCAAAAATTCAAGAATTAGTTTCTGGATTAATTGAAAGAACGTGCCCACACACCGATGTAGTCTTTTCATTGGAGAATACCATAAAAGGTTGAATGTTTGAAGCACCAAGATTCTTGCAATTAAAGAGACGAAAGTTCGTGGATCAGAGTTAATTCAAGGTTGATCATTGAATTTAGGTAAAAGATTCGAATCCTTTAATTTTGTTATGACATACACGTGAACATCTAGAAGATCTTGCTTATTGAATTAAAGAAAATTTTAATTTATGATTAATTCCGCTTCCACATTCCAACAACTGGTATCAGAGCAATCTAGATCGTTCACGTGCTTTTTATTGATTGCATGTTCTAGTCGAGCAATGTCTAGGAAAATTTTATATGTTGATTGAATGATTGGATTATTTTTAATCCGTGAACCAATTTTTTGTGGACAATCTTTGATGTAATTTGTTATTTCGAATCTGTAACAAGATAGGTAGATTACAACCCCATCATCTTGATTTAATTTTCTGTACAATCAGATTCAAAATTTGTGAGCCTACGGAACATAGGAATTTATGTAATTCTTGTAATTTTTAGATCTTGTAAGTTGATTGAAAATTGAAGATGAAAGCTTGAAGATGGAGGACAAAAGAAGTCAAATATTTAAAAAAAAATTAATAATTCTGACAGTTTATAGTCTGCAGCCAGTAGACAGAAAGCTATCTATCGAGCAGACAAATTTCTATTTACACGTGCAGAAAGATTCATCTGTAAATTATTATTTTTTTAAAAATTTGTTTTTTTTTTTGAAAATAATTACAGGTACAGTGGTAAAAACTATCTTGCCATTTTTGGAGAAGCTACTGTTAATGCCTTGAGATTTTGGGCTGAAGATTTAGATTATGTTTTGGGCTTTGGTCCAATTTTTTTCTTTAATTCTTAAGCTTTTTGGGATCACAAATAAATGTTATTTTTATCGCTTTATGAATTTTTTTCAATTGTTGTTTGAAATATGGTCATTCTTAATATCATGACATATAAATTTATTTATGACATCGCTCGTGATACTATGAATATGATGCATATCATTTAACATGAATTTTTATTTGATTAATTTAATTTAAATTAAATTTTTCTAGATAGAAAAATCATAATAATTAAACTGTATATTAATTTAATTAATATGAACAGTTGGTAATTGTTAAAATCCATTATTTTAAAATATTGAGTGGAAGAGGGTGTTTTAAATAAAAATTCACGGTCTTCTTTGGTCAATCTATAAGCAAAGTAACGCACTTGTCTCGTACTTGTAATGCAACAGACTCCCTATAAGAGGGCCGCGTGGTTCAAGTTGTTTGATTGGATTTCTTTATGATAAAATCATTTAAATAGAATATAATTTGTGATCATCCTATAGATGTCGAAATTATTTTCAAGTGTTTAGAGATTGAGACAAAGGTTGTACACTCAATCGAAATTATTTACGAACCTCCCACAGAGGCTCTCGTTTATAATTTTGGTAACCAAATAAAATGATGCTAAACTTAATATAGACATTTGTTGTCAGATGTATTTCATTTAGTAGGAGGGTCTCAGCTTGATAAGTGGACACATTGACCTTTCCTATAGAAAGGCATGTTGGATCACAAGGATCAAGTCATCATTGCATTATTGTAGTTAGATGGATCTACACGTGCATTCATGCATCATATGCTAAATTCTCATTTGCCGCTCAACTTTAATATGCAATAAATTGTTATTTTTTAGCAAACTGTCTCTCAGCGCTTTTTTCGTTATTCTAAAACAAAACCAACTTGTCGGGGATAATTATGTGGATTGGGAACGTAATTTGATGTTTGTGCTTATTGTCGAAAAACTTGATTTTGTGCTCGAAGAAAAATGTCCAGAAGAACCTACTGAGACTACAGGCAAGTCCAAGAGGGCTGCGTATGATAAGTGGATCGCTGCTGACAAGATGGCTCGCTGTTACATTTTGGCATCTATGTTAAACGTGTTACAACAAAAGCTTGAAAGTCAGGAGACCTCTTATGACATAATAGAAAGCCTGAAGGGCATGTATATCAATGAACGTCAGTCCAAAAGCAAGGTCGTGTTGGAAGAAATGAGTGGGAGCAATTCCACACATCGATTCCTGAAACACAATCTCATGACAGACAACCTTGGTGTCAGATATACCTAAACAATCTGATTTGAGTAGGAGAGATGAGTCATCCAATCCCGTGGATCAAGTAAATGTTGAAGATATTGAGGAGGTAATGGAACCACCTAATGGTGATACCAACATTGATACAAACGTTACAATTCCAAACGATGGCACAGTCCAGGATCCACCGTCCCTTAGACAAAGTCAGAGGGTCATCAGACCACCTTCTAGGTACTTGTTAGTTGGAGAGTCCAATCATGCGATCTCCACAACACAAGTTGATAACCTGACTTCATATAAGGAGACCATGAATGATGTGGATGCAGATTTATGGCAACAAGCTATGAATACTGAAATGGAATATATGCATTCCAATCCGGTCTGGGAACTTGTAGATGCACTAGAAGGGATAAAACCCATCGGGTGCAAGTGGGTCTAAAAGAAAAAGAGAGGAGTAGACGGGAAAGTGAAAACTTTCAAAGTAAAGCTAGTGGCTAAGGGTTTCTCCCAACGAAAAGGTATCGATTACGAAGAGACCTTTTCGCCTATGGCTATGCTTAAGTCTATCCAGATTCTTTTATCCATTGCAACTCATTTTGATTATGAGGTGTGGCAAATGGATGTCAAAATAGCCTTTTTGAATGGCCATCTTAAGGAATGTATCTATATGGTGCAACTAGACGGATTCATAGAACCTGGTCATGAAGACAAAGTCTGCAACTTTTAGCGGTCCATTTATGGGTTGAAGCAAGCATCAAGATCTTGGAACAAGAGATTCGACGAAATGATTAAGACATATGGTTTTGATCAAAACTTTGACGAACCCTGTGTCTATAAGAAGATACAGGAGAAAATTATAATTTTCCTCGTGCTATATGTGGATGATATTCTACTCATTGAAAATGATTTTGGAGCATTATCATCTACGAAAGCGTGGTTGGCCCAATAGTTTCACATGAAGGACTTAGGAGAAGCTAGCTATGTTCTAGGTATTCAAATCTTAAGAGATCTAATAAGCAAGCAGATAGCTCTATCCCAAGCTTCATACATTGATAAAATACTTGTCAGAATTTTCCATGCAAGATTCCAAGAAAGATAATTTACCTTTCAAGCATGGAATCCAACTCTCTAAAGATCAGCCCCCTAAAACTCCTGAAGAGGTAGAACGCATGGGTAGAATACCTTATGCATCGATAGTTGGTAGTTTCATGTATACTATGCTGTGCACTAGATCTGACATTTATTATGCTGTTGGTATGGTGAGTCGATATCAATCTAACCCTGGACCAGAACACTGGGTGGCTGTAAAGCATATCCTGAAGTATCTTCGAAGGACAAGGAATTACATGCTAGTTTACTCGTCACCAGATCTTGTTCCAATGGGTTATACAGATTCAGACTTCCAGGCTGATAAGGACTCTCGCAAGTCTACATCAGGATCACTATTTACACTTGGTAGTGGGGCCATTATTTGGAGAAGTACCAAACAATCATATATTGCTGATTCCACCATGGAGGCTGAGTATGTGGCAGCTTGTGAAGCAGTTAAGGAAGCGGTGTGGCTCAAAAAATTCCTAACGGATATCGAGGTGGTGCCTGCATCTATACAATCCCTGACGCTGTACTGCGATAACAGTGGGGCAGTGACAAATGCTAAAAAACCAAGGAGTCATCAAAGAGGTAAACATATTGAACGGAAATATCATCTCTTGAAAAAGATAGTTAATAGAGGAGAAGTGACTATCAGTAAAATTGCTACTGGGGATAACCTCGCGGATCCATTTACAAAGAGTCTACTGGCTAAGGTTTTTAATGGACATGTGCAAGACATGGGGTTACAGAACATGACACATATACTCTAGGGCAAGTGGGAGATTTGTTGGGTTGTATGCCCATATAGTATAGTTTTGCTGATGTAAAAATAACAATAATAATTTTTAATGTTGAATAAAATATGTTTACTTTATTTATTGTATTATTTATTGAGTATGCAAATTAAAGTGCCTGTGATCACTTGTGATAATGTAAGTTGGGTACTTGCGTTGAGAAATACAATGTGACATAACTTATATTTTGATCATAAATAATTTGTTCACAATCTATGTATAAGGGTTGGCACCTTATTTTGGAAGTTTGTAGTGTTACCAATTCACTATTTGGGTTTGGGATTTGTCTTTATCACAGAAATAGTTAAAGGTGACACTAGTACACTTATAGCGTATTGATAGGACCACGTGTAGAATTTAATTCTATAGTATGACCGTGCGGAGAATTAAACTCCACTTGACCGTTGTGTATTTCATCTGAATCCCTTGACAGAATTATTTATATCTTTTCACGATTTTAATTGTTCTTTGATTCATTAATAGGTGAGATCAATTTGATTGGTCAAATATCTCGATGAGTTGAGAACTTGAGAATGAGCGGAGTAGAGAACATGAATTCGTATCGAGAACCGTCACCCTAAAAATGGGTAGAGTGACTACTTGAGTATTTTTTGTTGAACGGTTAAAATCTAATATTAGTGTTTAGCGACAGCTAAACTTCGACATCTGTGGTTTGTTCACAGGACGGTTGAACAAAATGAAACTTAAGTTAGTGAGAATAATTAGAGGGGCAAAATAGTCATTTATGCTCATACCTAATTATCGAATCTCGGACAGGGATAAAATACATGTACGGCAGGTCAGAGGAAAGTATTACAGATTTATTAGATTTTGTGATCTTATATATTTCGAGAGTTCAGTTTTTTGTCTTTAGTGGAAAAACAAAGGGTAATAATTAGATTGGGTGGTCTAGGGTCGATTAAACATTATCTAATTATTGGAGCTTGAAAATATATGTCCGATCAGGTCCCCGTGGTAGCTCCATTAAGTATTGGAACTTAATTACAGTAATTATAATAGTTTTGGGCTTAATTGTAATTACAATAAAGTTTTATACTTGGTTGTAATTACTATGAAAGTTATAAACTTAATTGTAATTGTGATTGAAGTTCTAGGACTACACATGCAATTATATGTAAGCTAATTAGAATTGGACTTAAATTAGAAATCCTACTTGAGTTTTAATTATAACTCTTGTTTGAATGTGAAATTATATTTTGTACTAGAATTCTATCATCTTTTTCTCTATAAATGGAGACTAGATGGATAGAAAAATACTACAACATTAATAATTCCATAAGATTCAAAATTGTAGAGAAAAAGAGAGAGAGAGAGAGAGAAAATATATTATTTTCTTGTAGTTCAAAAATTCAAGAATTAGTTTCCGGATTAATTGAAAGAATGTGTCGACACACTAGTGTAGTCTTTTCACTGGACAATATCATAGAAGGTTTGAAGGTTTGAAGCATCAAGATTCTTGCAATTAAAAGAGACGGAAGTTCGTGAATCAGAGTTAATTCAAGGTTGATCATTGAACTTAGGTAAAAGACTCAAATCCTTTAATTTTGTTATGACATACACATGAACATCTAGACAATCTTGCTTATTGAATTAAAGAAAATTTTAATCTCTGATTAATTTCGCTTCCGCATTCTAACAAAAAGAACTATGATATATACCGAAATAGATTGAGTGAGTTTAAGCAATAACATCACAAATACTTCAAGGTTTAGTTCATGATTCCAAACTACTAAATGACGTGTTAGTAAGAAGAAATAAACTTAAAGTACCACAAGGTAATCACATTTGTTCTTGAATTGGTTAAAAGTTATCTTTTTTCCAAACATAAGATGATTTATGCATGTATTGTATACTTAGGTAAATATTTTCTTGTGGATTCCGGATTTCAAAATCGTTGTTAGTTCTTAGCTCCATTTCGAGGTGTTCGGTATCATCTCCAAGATTTTTGTGGCCAAGGTCGTAATCCAGAAAATTTAATGAACTATTCAATCTTCGTTTGCTTCCTTAGGAAATGCAATTGAGAGAATATTTGGCATAGTCAAATTGTTGTTCACGATATTTAAATCAGCAGTAGAATTGGAGTTCGCTTGTGAAGGATTGCATAATTTTCTTCACTAAGAATGACATTCTAATCAATTTCGTGTTGAACTAAATAATGAAGATTCATCTATATCATCATTGTTACCGGGAATTGAAGAGGATGAAGATGTTTTTGAACGTGATCATTTCAAAATCCGCAAGTAGATGAAATCTTGAACAAGTAATATAGTAGTGTGTAGAGTGTCGACCCACGAGGACTAAGTATTTGATTATGTTCAAATTAATAACAACCTTAATCAAATGGCAACAAGTTTTGAGGTTTCTATACTAATATCTAAGTTATCAATTAAACTAGAAAGCGGTATAACTGATTTTTCAAATATGTTAAGTGTCGCTAAGATGTTGAATCCCCTTGCTAATCCATTTTTAGCACAACAAATTAAGGTGACAGTATGTAGTCATTCTAGTTGGTCGATATTCCTAATTTAATTGAAAACCTCGCTCGATAGTTATCAAATATATTCTCCTCGTGTGACCTTCCTATTTCTGGATGAAAGATACGAACATGATAAATGTATTAAACTATCATGAATACCTATCCTCTATTGAACCTTATGGTGTTTATTATTTTTAGCTAAAAACCTATTATCTCTCTTGATTACAATAGATTCCAATAAATTATCTCAATTAGTAGCTAATTAATTGAGAAATCAGTGAAAACAATAATAAACATCTAAGAAAACATACATACTGAAAACAATAATAAACATCTAAGAAAACATACATACTAAACGTCAAAATTATTAATTAATACCAAAAATCTAATAACAAGAGTTCATCTTATCCTAACAATGTAAAAATCTAGCCAAGCATATTGAAATTACAAGAAATTATTCTAAATTTAATGGATGCCACCTAGAAATCAAATAATTGAAGAGAACGATGAATTCTTCATATCTCTTCCCAATTCTTATGTAAATTTCCTGGTATGGGGACTCCTGATGATATTTTTGCAATTTCTCAGTTGAAATCACCCCCAAAAATGAATTTGCCCTCTTCTTAACGTGATTCTCTCAAAATCACCTTGTTCTTGATGTGTTTTGTGCATAAAATAGGCTCCTTAATGTGTATGGGACGTTCTGGTATTTATATGGCTCGTATCTAGGTCAAAAATATCGCCCAAAACCTTGCCAAATTGAGTTTTAATCGTATAAGGAAACTTGAGTTTTAGCCAAAATCTTACATTATGTGGTAACATAGTACATTGGGATGCGACCACGTAATTTACTTGTTGAACTCCAAGTTTGTCCTTGCATGGTAGGATGCGACCGCATAACTCAATTTCTTTCTGTCAAACAATCTTTAATATTTTGGTCATATCTTTCTCTATCGATATCTGATTGAAGTGATTCAACATAAATTTGAAAGCTAACTCAAAGCATTACCATTCTTTCAAAGATATTATTTTTCTAATTCGAACATTTATTATGCCAAAAATGGATCTCAAACAAAGACTGTAAATCTGAAGCTTAACTTTTTTATTTGAAAGTTGATATGTGATAATATTTTGACTATATTTCATTCATTTGACTTATTTTCTCATCCAATTGACCCCTAACACTCTCGAATCTTCATCGCAAGGTTTGATACAACTTTTTGTATTTGCACTTTTGTCCTCAAGCTTTTATTTTGCTTCATTTCATCATTTTTTTTTCTTGTAATCTTGTTTCTTTATCATCCAATTGTATCCAATTAAAGTCTTGACATCTTTGATCTTCATTTCATCACCCATCTTATCTATGAATTATTTGCAACTTGGTCCGTGACTTTTGGATTTCACTCTTTTTATGGATTTTCCTTTTGTTTCTTCCAATTTCTTGTTCAACCATTGAGTTTACCTATTTAATATAAAAATTTAGACTATATGTCATCAGAGGAACAATTAAATATCACTATTTAAGACCCTGAATAAGTGCATAAAATACACTTATCATCATGAATGAAGAGTAATGCAAATTGAATTCTACTTGGATAAGTTTATGTCTTTTTTTTTTTTTGGGGTTTTAAATGACAAATTTATATGTTTCTTTTAATAAACGATAATTTCAAAAAGAAAAATAGACTTGAAATAATATGGTGGAATTTTAAAATTTTCTACAAAGTTAAGTGACAATTTACTTTAAGCAATTGGGAGATAAAAATACAATTTTAATAAAAAGTCTAAAATCCATGAAATCTATAAAATTCTACAAAATAGAAATTCATTAAAATCTTATGAAATCTGTTAAATTCTATTAAATTCCATAAGATCCATGTGAATTTATAAACATTAAGAAATTTATTAAACTCTGAGTTAAGGGCACCCCTTAGTCATTGGCTCACTAGTCATAGGCCGTAATCGACATATTTAACTGCAAACTGCACAATTTTTATTTTTTATTTTTGATCGGAAACTACACAATATTTTATTTCACTTCGGGATGTTCAAACTAGAAAAATAAATGTTTTTGCAACATCGGCTCAATATATGTTATGCGGACTATTACAACACTTGTAATATAAGTAATATTTTATTCTTTATAGCTTTCCGGATTTCTTTGCTTTTTTTCATTTGAACAAACCTGACCCAATCAACTCTTGATTTCCAACATTAGGAACAAAGTTGAAATTGCCAAAATGCCCTTTTCCAAATACACAAAATCCTCAAATTACATTTTCTATCTAACCGTTACATGTTCTCACATCACAATTTTAATGAATAATCAATGTCGAATTGCTAAACTCAAAATTAAGTGTTCGCCAAAAAATTCTCCGAGGTCATGATCTTGCATGTTAAATAGGTGACAAATTCTATATTGTAAATATATGTTCCCTGTTATTTCATTTTAATTCTCAAAGTATTGATATATTAACTCACTCATTAATACGTTAAAGGATAAGTTAGTAATCAAAGTTCATTCCTTGCTTAGAATTAGCGTCTTATTAATGACAACCAAGTTAAATTAAATTCATGCGATCAATTTCACAGCTTAAATTTCACATTTTCCAACCTAGTACATTCAATTTGGCACTCAATCTTATTATTAAAACGAAATACTAAAGTCAAAAGATGAACTTTAATAAAACTTAGATGATCTTATTAAAATAAGGTGTTCAACTTTATTTATTGATCGTGGACTATAAAATTTCAATAGAATTACAAATCGAATATTCCGTTCTTAATAACTTAAGCACTATAAATATAAATTAATGTGCGAGTATAAATATATTTACTCTAAATGCAAACACCATCCAACACTAATATTATAAAGAAATTCAAGAGTAAAAGCTTTTCATTTGTTAATTTTGTACAAGTGATACTATGCTTTACTTATACACACGAGAGAGCTATACTATGCTTTGCTTATACACACGAGAGAGCCATTAAAGGAAAATAACGATTTCCTGATATCTGCTTCACCAAAATAAGAGCACTAACGGTCACACAGAAATTGATTTGCTAATCCCTATTTTAGGACTAGCAAAACTATAATTACTGTTCATATAAACTTCTCTAATGAATGCACAAACCTCTATAAATGTTCAAGAATCAGCTCTCTAATTTCAGTCACAAGAAGGTTTCAAAAAATCAGAAAGACAAATTTTGAAAATTGGTGGCAACAACTTTCCGAAATCAGTAATATAAAAACATAAAATTGATTATAATATATTCATCAATATAACGTATATACCAATTAAAATCCACCCGGAAAAAAAATTGAATATAAGGCCACATTTTTTCTTTTCCCTGTGGCTTTCTACTACTACCTTGGAAGTTTTCCTCTTCATCTCTTTCCATTGATTGGAGCTTTTGATTTCGACCTAGAACTTCTATGGCACACAGAGCCGGTCCTGTGTTTGAGGGGCCCTGAGGCGAATGATGAAAATTAGGCCCCCCATCGACAAAATTCAAAGGTGTATTATGCGACTCATTGCTAACTTGAAAAACTAACATTAAAATAACGACAAAATATATCATAGAAACGATTATATTATAAACCATCAAACCAAAAATTTCAAATAATTAGTTAAATACTATTCGTCTTGCTGTTTTAGAGGCAAAAATATCAATCAAATCTGAATAACTTAGCTGCTTAACCATTTGTTTTTCTATTGATAACATAGCCAACCCGTTTAATCTTTCTTGTGACATAGTTGATCGGAGATAAGTCTTGATCAACTTCAATTTCGAGAAACTTCTTTCCGCAGATGCAACTGTAACCGGTACGGTTAACAAAATTTTGTAAGCAATATAAGCATTTGGGAAACAAACATCCAATGTCTTCAAATAGTGTAGCACTTCAATTGCTCTTGTTGCTTCATTTGGTAAATAAATCTTCAAGACTTGTAATTCCGAACATAAATCATCTCCACTGATGTCCGAAAGCCCATCATGTTCAAGATATTTCTCAAGATTCATACAAGAGTTCAACAAACTTGATAAAGTTGCACTCCTTAACCTCTTCAAATTAAACAAAAATCCAAATATATCATCATATAGTTTGAATTGTTCAAATCGAGTCTTCAGAGAAGATAGAGCTTGATCAATTATAAAAACAAAGTACTCAACTCTAAATGATTCTTCTGCTGATTGCTTTACCTCATTACTACAGTTTTCATCAAATTGCATTTTTCTTTGAATTATGCGTTTTTCTGTAAATACAGCTTCAATTCCCATTTCATTTGCCTTTTTTGTCGCTTCATCCTTGGCAAGAGTACTCCAAAGAAGGATACAGCTTTGGAACAACAATTCACCATATCACATAATGCTAGATTTAGACTATGAGCGCCGCATGGAGTATAGAAAGCTCGGGAATTCATTTCAAGTACTCTTCTTTGCACACCTTTGTACTTCCCGCTCATGTTAGATCCGTTATCATACCCTTGCCCTCTAATGTCATCAATATCCAGATCGAGTTTGATCAAAGCCTTTTGAAGCTCGGTTGTCAGTCCAAGTCCTGTTGTGTCATCTACCTTCAAAAATTCAAGCCAATGTTCTTCAAATGTAGGTAAGTTTGCCGAATCATCTACAAATCGTACTATTAACGATATCTGCTCCTCATGACTTGCATCTGGAGTACAATCAAGTATAACTGCAAAATATTTTGCATGTTTAACTTTCTTGACAATTGCATTTCTCACCTCATTAGCTAACCACTATATCAACTCATTTTGAATTTTTTTGCCAAGATACATGTATTGAATCTCTTTTGCATTAGCCCGCCGAAGGTGTTCTTTCATTATTGGATCAAATTCACTAACCATTCCACCATTTGTAAAGACAGACCATTGTTCTCAACATTAAGCCTCTCATCATCTCCTCGAAATGGCAAGGTATTTTTGGCGAGTCTTTTTACAATAGCGATTATCCTTGTTAATACATGCCTCCAATGTTCTCTTTTCGCATCGATCAACAATTCAACGCTTTTATCAATTGTAGTTTTTGTTCGAAGCCTATTTTCCAATTCAATCTAGCTAGTCATGCAACATAAATGCTCTTCATTTCCTTCACGACTTTTAATAGACCAATGCAAATTATGCCAATCTTTGAATCTATCGTTACCAAGTTGGCCAACTCTGGTAACGTTTTTGGCTGTTTTAAACAACTTACAACAAAAGCAAAAGATCCTGTCCATAGATATTGAATAGACTAGCCATCTCCTATCAATTGTTTGCCCATTTCGTAGCAATCGCTTATATTGTGAAGAATCAAAATGCCTATTTGTACAATCTTTTGGAAACAAGATGCCATCAACTCTTTTTGGACCCCTTTCAACTAAGTAATCCCTTGTTCTCTCATCAATAATTTTCCAATTCCCGGGATTATCCAAATTTAGAGAAGAGCAACCCTCTTCTTCCTTGTCATCTATTTCATTAACACATGCATGTTTCATCACCTCTTCTTCCTTATCATCTACTACAACGTAGGCAGGTTGACTCACTTCTTCATCCTTATCATCTACTTCATTAACACATGCAGGTTGAATCTCTACTTCATCCTCATTCAATGTATTCATATTATTGCTTTTAAAGTACTTGCCAATATCCTCTGCTTGACTTTGAATTAATGAAATCTCATTTCGTTTCCTTTTTCTCTTTTGAGCACCAGACTCATATTTAGGAGGCATGGTGTATGAGTCTATATCTGATTCTCAATGATTAAACTAAAAAAAAATTACAAAATATCTCAAATCATCACACAGTTAGAGTTTTCAATGTAGTTATTATGTGCGCCTGCGCAATTGTTGATCCTCTAACAGTCAATCATATAAGCCGACCAGGCCACAATTATATAAGCCGACCAGGCTTCAAACATTTTCAATTTCTTCGATAACAAGTTAAGGCAAGCCATTGCTTACCTGACAAGTAGAATTTTGACAAAAACTTTGGAGTTAGGCCTTCAAAAATTCCCTTGTCACAAGCTCACAACTCCCGACCCTGAAACAAAAATTTCACATCAAACGCACCCCTAAGTAAGATAAATACATTAATAAGGAAGGATGAGGATGAGAGAGTGCATGAAAGAAGGGAGGATGAGAAATAAGACACTGAGATATAGATGCTCATCCAAGTTTGGATAGTTCAATTTATAATTGGAAAGAACCCAAAAATATATTGTAAGACAATGAAGATAATAATCCTAGATGCATCTCAGAAAAGATGACATGAAAAATATTATCTACTGCTGTTGCAGCACCAGTCCTAATCTTTATGTATATGATAAGGCAACGTTGATCATTTTGTCCTAGACAAATTTTTACGAGAAATAGCCACAGATTGTCAAATTTAACTTGCAGAGAAATAACATTTCCATTGACACAATTATCAGACTTGGTTTCAGCTGTATAAGGGATTATTTATGACTTAAGAGGCTATTTTAGTCAAGAAAATTAGAACCTTTTTTGTTTTTTATTTCCCTATTTGGAACTGTCAATTTTTTATATACTAATCAAAGTTGAACGTGTATTGCACGTGAATTTGTAAGTGAGGTAAAGATAATATTTAACCATTAAGTGGTTAAATATATTTTATAAATAAGTACACGTGAATTTTATTAATCCCCCGACTAGGATTTAAAGTTAATATATTTAATCAAGCAATCATTATTGTAATAACTAGAAATTTGAGTGACTAATTTCAGTCATATTTGTGTGCTTTACCTATTGCATCTGTCAACTGCATGAATTTATTACATTTTGGCTATGAGACAAACCTTTAGCTTTGTAGAAGTGTGATCTTTTTCTTGATGATAAAAAATTGGTGGTTATCCGTAAAAGTTATGTTCTTTAATACATTCGTTCCATTCTTTACTCATTGTGCTTTCATGTGTAATGTATTGGTAGTGAAAACTTCTCTCTATATATACCCAATTACCCATACAGCGAATTCATTTCAAAAATGAAAAAATGAATTTGCTAGAGAAGACAGTGGGAATAACACAGGATATTTTTCATTCAATGATGAACAAACAATGTAGAGGTTAAATTAAAACTAAGTAATACACAAATTCTCTCACGTATGTGAATTGTGAGAATGTGAGACAACGTGAGTGGGTGTAAAACTGTAATTGCAAATGAATACCTATACACACAGTCACACGACACACAGGCACGCACAAATGTATAAATGAACATACGGCGATGGATGGTGAGCCAGAGATCGAGTGAAGCTTGCTCGGCCTTCAGAATGTCAATGTTGTCGCCTATCAGTGGCTAGGGCTACGGTAACACTGTAACAGGGTTGAACTTGGAAGCGGAAGGAGATGTCCAGTGACTCCAGTCGAGCTGTCGAGGCATAGACTATATCAGTATATAATAAATATGTATAGTGTATACATTTGTATTATGAGAGCCGAGAGAGTCCGAGAGAGAGATTAGAGATACCTAGGGTTGAACTTGGAAGCGGAAGAAGGAGTCAAGGAGATGTCGAGTAAACTGTCGAGGGCCTCTAAGCGTCGAGCGAGAGAGACTCGGAGATAGTACAGTCGCACATTGGCACTTCAGAGTTCAGACGGAGAGGGGAGGGCTCACTGGCGACGGGAGGCGTTTGCGGTTTCGCCGGTTTGCCAAATGCCGATTTGGGGAAAAATGGAAATCAATTGGCATTGGGGGAAATTGGATGTGGATAGTGGATCGGGTTTAGTAGTTCGGGTGGGCTACTGGGTTGAGAGTTTTGGGCTAATTGGATTTGGGGCCTGGGCTGCCATACTCCAAACAGAAAAAAAAATTAGGCCAACAAAATGAGGCCCCCTTGGATTTTGGGCCTGAGGCGCAGGCCTCATCCGCTTGGCCTCAGGACCGAGCCTGCCTACAACTCATGCCACCACTCTCCCTCAAGTTGATACATAAATATCTTTGATGTTCAACTTGCCAAGAGAATTGTAGAAATCCTTACTTGATACTGTCTTTGTGAGTATGTCTGCTAGTTGGTCTTTGGACTTTACAAATGAGAATTTGATTATCTTTGCATCTAGGTTCTCATTGACAATGTGTCGATCCACTTTCACATGTTTTGTCCAATCATATTGAATTGGGTTGTGAGCTATGGCAATAGCGACTTTGTTGTCACAAAACAGATCAATCTCGGATGTAGGACCAAAACCAATTTCTGTAAGCAACCTCTTGATCTAAAGAAGTTCGCAAAGTCATTTTGCCATTCCACAAAATTCAGCTTCAATGCTTGATAGCGCCACAACCTTTTGTTTTTTACTTCTCCATGTAACAATATTCCCACCAACAAAAGTAAAATAACCTGAGGTGAATTTTATGTCTACTAAATTTCCAGCCCAATCTGCACCTGTATAGCCATTTACTCGTATTTGATCTCCCTGTTCTGTATTTGTATTCCTTGAGAAATAAATCCTTTTCTTGGCGAGGACTTTAGGTATCGTAGGTTGTGCATGAATTAACTGACCATACTTACTGCATATGCAATATCTGGACGAGTATGGGAGACATAGATTAGCTTACCAACTAACCTTTGATACCTCTCTTTATCCGCGAAACTTGATCTGGATATTCTTTAAATTAGTGGTTTTGTGCAATTGGAGTGTCCACTGGTTTGCATTCCAACATTCCTACCTCGGTTAATAAGTCCAATACATATTTTCTTTGGGAGAGAAATATTCATTCCTTCGACCTAGCCACTTCAATTCCCAAAAAATATTTGAGTCCTTCTAAGTTCTTCATTTCAAACTCGATTTCTAACTACTCCTGGAGTCTAGATATTTCTTCTTTATTATCCCCTGTGATAATCATACATCTTCATACACTATCAATGCAGTTACCTTGCCTGATTTGCGCTTTAGGAATAGTGTATGATCCGAGTTACTTTGTTTATATCCATATTTCTTCATTGTTAGACTAAACCCTACAAACTACGCTCAAGATGATTGTTTCAGTCCATATACTGCTCATTGCAACTAGCACACCACTTTGGTGCCTGTGGACGTTGTGTAATTCCGAGGGAGGTCCATGTACACTTCTTCTTCGAGATCTCCATGGAGAAATGCATTCTTAATATCTAGTTGATGTAGTGGCCAGTCAAAATTGGCTACAAGAGACAACAATATTCTGATAGTGTTCAATTTAGCAATCGACGAAAAAGTATCTTAGTAGTCCACCCCATATGTTTGTGTATATCTTTTAGCCACCAGCCTTGCTTTGTATCTCTCGATAGATCCATCCGCCTTGTGTTTGATGGAGAATACCCATTTGCATCCAATTGTTTCCTTCCCTTCAGGTAATGTTACTAAAGCCCATGTGTCATTCTATAATAGTGCTTTCATCTCTTCTTTTATTGATTGAGTCAATTTGTGTCTGTCAAAGCTTTCTCAATTCTTGTTAGAACATGAGCTGAGGAGAGTACATGCACAAAGGCCCTTAGGGATTCCGATAATCTCCTGGTGGACACATAGTTGGCTATCGGATAGTTTGATCTTCGTTCTTCAATTTCTGGAGAATATCTATTGGGTAGCTTGCCACAATTCTTCCTGAAAGATAACATGTATCCACCAGTATTATCCCAAGTCATTTATATTTGGAGGTGGGTCACAAGTGCTTACCACAAGGATATTCTCAGGAGACGGGGATGTAGGTAATGAAGAATGGGGGGTCACCTTTGCTATTTGCCTCATCATCTTTGGAATGATCCTTCAACTCCGTGGACTCATCAATTACTTCTTTAGGCTTATCAATCTGCAATGCCGTTTGCTCCTGTTCTGTTTTAGTACTTGGCCAGTCAAAGTGTACCCAATTTTGCTCTTCATTGTTTGTCTTCTCTTGAAGAGGAAAATTGATATGTGGTGAGAAGAAGGTGTTAGTTTCTAGGAATGTGATATCCATAGTCACATAGGTGCGGTTGGTAGAGAGATCATAGCATCAGTAGCCTTTCTGATTTATACCATAACCCAAGAAGAGATAGTGGATGGCATAGGGATCTAGTTTCATCTGTTGACTTTTGTGGACATACACATAGGCCACACAACCAAATATTTGACAAATGAGCATTAGTGTTGTGGGTATAGTGACATAGGATGCCAGGACCTGTAGCGGAGTTCTGAAGTTTAGAATTTTGGAGGGCGTTCGATTGAGTAAATGTACAATGGTGGATACTGCATCTGGCCAGTAGCTGTTTGGAACATGAGCTCCAAGGAGTGAAGCACGTGCGGTCTCGAGAATATGTCGATTTTTTCGTGCAGCGATATCGTTTTGCTAAGGGGTTCAAGGGCATGTCGTCTCATGAACTAAACCATGTTGTTCAAAGTAGGCACGAAAGTGCTTATTATCATATTTTCCTCCATTGTTAGAGCATATAACCCGAAGCTTGGCTGAGAATTGGGTCTAAATCATGGCATGAAATGACTTGACCATTTGTAGTACTTCGTCCTTATGCTTTAGCAAGTACAACCAAGTAATGCGAGTACAATCATCAATGGAGATGACAAACCAATGAACCCTAGATCCAACAGAGATAGAAGATGGACCCCACACATCAGAGTAAATTAAAGCAAATGGAATATTGCTTTTATTCATACTTTGTGGATAAGAGGCACGTTGACTTTTGGTCAAAACGCAGGTATTACATTTGAAATCAGAAATCACAACATTTGAGAAAAGACCATGTAGTAAATGTTTCAAATAGCTAAATGAAGGATGTCCTAAGCGGCGATGCCAGAGCCAAATCTGTCGTTCTTTGTCATTACTCTATATGTGATGTGCGCGTCCCACACTGAAGTCTTCCATGTAGTATAACCCCTCTCTTTTAGTACCACGCCGAAGTATCTCATTCGTGAGAATATCCTGAGGAAGACAAAATGTATGATAAATGAATACCGTACAATTTAATTCAGCAGTGACTTGACTAACAGAAAGTAATTTATGCGACAGTGATGGCACGAGTAATGTATGGGGTAAATGTAATGTAGGAGACAAAGACACCGTGCCAGCTCTTGTAACTGGAGAAATGACCCCATTTGCATTTGCAAAGCTTGTGCGTCGAGGTATGGACTTTTGATTAAAGTCTCTCACATCATATGTCATATGGTTGGTGGCTCCGAAGTCGAGTAGCCAAGCACTCATATCTTCATCCTTGGAGGTAGTAATTAATACGAAACCAGAATTACCTATTTCTGATATAGGGCCCGCACTTAGAGGAGACCCAATGTTGGGTAGTATAGACAATTGAGGTTCAGCGGTTACCACAGCTACCTTGCCCTTTCGCCCGTCAGTATCTCCTAAGTCTTTTTTTTTCTTTTGTTTTAGGTTTAAAGCAATTCTCACGCGTGTGTCTTAAATTTCCATAATAGGAACATTTAACCCCTTCAGCAATAATTTTCTCCTTTGGGCTGTGTGATTACTGTGGCCCATATAAAGCTGCCCGTTGGAAGAATTAGTGGTCAGTCTCTTCTTCACTCCTTTAGCTGCCAAAATTTCTTTGGTGGAACTGTCGACGTCGGTGGAGGTCATCATCGACTATCAAAGCGCCTCTCTGTGAACGTGGACGTAGGCCTGTTCTATGGAAAGGAACGATTTCATCTACAATACACTGCTGCGAATCCTATCCAGGCGGTCATTAAGCCCATCCAATAAGGTGTAGACTCGATCTTCTTAAAGCACCTTGTTGTAATGTTGGATATCAACGGTGCATTCCATTGAATTGGGGCGGCGAAAATCAATTTCATGCCATAGCCCCTATAACTCCGTATAGTACTTCTCCAATGAGCCACCAGATTGTCTCAGCCAAGTAACACGCCATCGAAGTTCATAGACCTGAGAAGCATCACTACTGTCAAAGTAAGATATTGCAATAGCATCCCAAACCTCCTTTGCCGTGGAAAATCGAATGAAGTTTCCAATCAAGGCTGGGTCCATAAGGTTAATTAACCAGCCCTTTATGATAGCATTGTCAGTTCGCCACTTTCGAAAGCCGGGGTTAGTCTGTGCAGATGGTGGAAGGTTACCATTCACGTAACCCAACTTATCTTTCTTGGAGATGTGCATCTCCATAACTTGGGACCACAGGGAATAGTTCGATCCATCTAGTTTGATGCCAATTGGGGTTGAATTTTCAGTGTTTGGGTTTGAATTTTGGGTTTTAGATAAAGCTTCTGCCATCTTTTGGGTGGTTTTTTGAAAGAGAGCCTCATGGCTGGGTGGAGTATCTTCTACATTGGTGATAACTCCTATGTCAGCCATGTGTTTGAGAGAATGTTTACAAGAAGAAAGATATGGATTTTTTATAAAGAGGGTGCCCTGGATCGATTTTCTGCTCTGATACCATGTTTCAAAGGTAAGCCTGTTTCTTCATTTTTTAGTATAAACAATTACATTGAGTTGGATATATATATAAATAGGGAGATCCTGCAATCTATATTTGCCTATACATAATTGATGCCTTGTATCATGCTGGATTGCTTGATTAGAGGAATTTACATTGATTTGTATTTCCTATTTTGATTTCCTACAGCTCATGCCAACAATAACTACTAATACAGTTACTACAAATAATATACAAAACTTTTGTGGTAGCATTTGGAAATAGTCATCAATTGCATATTTAGTAATTGTTTGTTTACTATCACGACTCTTTTTTGGTTCACGCATATGCATATAAATCCTGAATATCAAGAGTTGCTTAAATTCTTTGGAAAATGTATTGAAACTCTTACCTGTGCAGAATACTGTTGGAAAGGAAGGAATTTGAATAAGCTTGTAAATTAATGGTTTCAACTTTTGTGTATTCATACGATCATCGAAGATTTATTTTCTAAAATAGTATAATGTGAAGGCCTAAAAGATTGTAGTTTCTTTTCAGTTAAAATACTAATCGAATTTCTTTGTAAATCGTCCAAAGGATACTCCAACACTTACTATTGTAATAAACATTATTCATTAAAAAAACTATACACAGTAAAATGAGGCAAAAACCTTACAATTCATTAATTACAACATAGTTTTATGTTTCCCTTTTAAAGCAAATACATGGTTGTATCTACCTTGCTGGCTCGTGACGACTAATTAATCATCATAGGATAGAATTATTTCTATGTAAAATGTCTGGATCAATGAAATTGGTTCTTCCTTTCACCGCATGTCCTATAGTTATCAAGTCTATGCAAAGAATAAAATACTTTATGCTAATGTTCTCTTTTCTCCAAGAATTATAGATCTATAATTTGAAAATAAAGCACATCTCCATTTCATCTTTTACAAGCATACAGTTGAAGGAAAAGGAAAAAACTAGTTCTTGGGGTGCAATTTATCGAATCGACTTAGAACTGGTTGTATTAATTGTTGTAAAAGGATAAATGAGCCTATGTTTTTGGAAAATAATTTTTCTGTTGTTGCCCAACTGCATGAATCCATAATGCATCATGATCCTCATGCTTCAACTTCAAATAAAACACATAATATTTCCCAATTTTGAATTATAAAGAACTTTTAATGGATTGAATGTACCATCTATTGTATATGTATTACCAATGCCCATTTAATGTAAGCATTGTTATGGCCACAAATTTTATGGAGAAATTAAAAACTTCTATAGTTCTAATAGAAAAATTAAGCCTTTCATAACTGACTCACTAACGCAACTATATAATTTATTTATTTCTGAAGAAATAAGCTATGTGGATTTCAAAAAATTTGCAAGAGAATATAATAATCTTTTGCTTTCACTTCTAGATTCGGTGTAGAAAAATTGAAATGAATATTCAAAAATTTCACTCCCATTATCTTAGCAGCTTATTACACTATTACTTTATCTGATTTTTTTTCCTATGTGCCTAGATGGAAAAGAGCACTAACGAATAGAACATCTCTTCTATTCTTTAAATTCTTTCCTACTTGCCATGTTGGAGTTTCTCATTTGTTCCCTTATTTATCACACTAATATTACCTTCAGCAAAGTTTGAGCCATGCATTGCATGGATACAAAAATAGTAATTAAATAAAAGAAAGAGTTAATAAATAAAAGTTAGGAAGTAGAAAATCGCATCACAACACCTAAACAAAAAATTATAATTATAATCACACAATTTCTAATGCATTATTTTATTTATTATGTCCCTAATTGATTTAATTAAAACTAGACTTTTGATAAATGATAAAAATTGATTAAATGTGTGATTAAAAAGTTGATAATAGTTATGGATCCAATAAAACTTATTGTTAAAATTAATTGACTTTGACTTAAATTTTTATCAACTTTTCAATTATACCAAATAGGGACTATATGGCCTTTAATTAATATTTGGAAAAAAATTCTTATTATTTCTAGACGCCTTGTTTCTAAAAGTTAAGACTTGTCCTCCTCATCTTGACATGGTGTGTTGCCCAGTTATTTGCTTATGATAACATAATATTGCCATGTGTATAGAAAATCCATACATACACATTGACAAAATGCCACATGAAATGTTGCCACTAATTTCTACCAAAAAAAGAAAGGTTTTGGCAACAATTACATTCTGCCAACACTGCATCCGTCAATAAAGTGGGCAAGAAAATCTGTAAAAGTAGATAATTCCTACCTTTATAATCTTTTACTTTCTCCTTTACCAATTTTACCCATAACACTAGAACCCATTTTGCCAAGAAATTTGACAAATGGGGGTAGAAATGAAAAAGGGTGCGTAAATAATAAACCCCATCATTCACATGCTACAACATAGGCCCCACCTGATGAGATGAAAAAAATTAATTATGATTGAATTATTGGTGTCCAATTCGTGTTTCATATGTTGCAGTATATTCGATGAGCAGTGTTGGCTATAGAGTGGATGATTTCTTTTCTTTCTTTTTTTCCTTTTTTTTTGAATAATTCCCCACCCCACCCAGCTCGCTTGTGCCTGGCCTGTACAGCAAGATTTTTCCATATTTAATTCCCTCTTTCGCAAGAAGGAAAATCATAGATGGAAGAAAATACATTTCAAGTCCGATAAAACGCTTAAAAACTTCCTCAAAAGCCGTGCATCATGTCGTCCCCCAAAACAATCCATTGAACTGTCCTTCTAGTGGAAATCCCTAGTGAAATTCACGGTCATCGGGGAGAAAATTAAGGAAAGCAATGAAAAACCCTCATGTTCTACTTATTCCATATCCAGCACAAGGCCATGTGCTTCCCTTAATGGAAGTTGCACTCCATTTAGTAAAATATGGCTTCAAAACCACATTTGTAAACTCTGAGTTCATTCATGAACGAGTTATCAAATCAATGCCGGAGACCGACAACGTACGAAAACTCATAAAAATGGTTTCGTTACCTGACGGGTTAGAATCCTCCGATGACAGAAGTGATACGGGAAAATTGTGGGCTTCAATTGTTAGGGTCATGCCCGGAGAGATAAAGGTTCTTATTGAACGGATTAATGGTTCAGAAAGTGATAAAAGCAGTTGTATAATTGCCGAGACCAGCTTGGGTTGGGCTATCGAGGTTGCAGAGAAAATGGGAATCAAGAAAGTGGCTTTCTGGCCAGCGGCATCAGCGTTATTCGCCCTGTTATTCAAAATTCCGAGCCTTATTGACGAAGGAATCATAGACAGTGAAGGTTATTACAGTTTTAAACATAAACTAGTCTTCAATACTTTATTCTAAACCCTGTTAATTTTTATTTTCAACATCAAGCAGCTCACTTTTCCCTCTAATTTTATATTCTAAGAACGTCTCCAAGATATTATATTTTTAAGGATGATGTTATACGTACATTAGAGTGTCATATAATGGTGTCCACCCCCTCACAAGGAGGGGAATCCGCTTCGAATAAAATGTAATTTATTTGAAGTGGGTCCCCCTCCATGTGAAGGGGAGGAAACCGTTATAAATACCACATTATATACAAGTAGTATATTCCTATTTTTAAAGAGCGTATTCTATCATTTGAAGAGCATCTATATATTTAGAGAGTTAAAATTTTGGAAGTACTCTAACAAACTCTTTATATTTAACACTTAATTTTACTACTCCTATAAAAATAATTATTATTTTTCTGTCTTTTATTTTAATTAGCTTTCCTCTACATTAAAAATTGAAACATTTCAAATGCATTTAATTATAGAGTTAAAATGTTAATTCAAAGAATCTCTTTGAACATGATTTTAAGTATTGACTATTTAAAATAGAGAACATTGAATATTTATAGAGTCAAAAAAATTCAATTAATGGGATTTTTACCATGTTCTCTTCCCAAGAAGATATCCCCAAAAAAAAGAAAAAAAAAAAAAGAGAGGGGTTTTATAAGCAAGTTTATCCATGAACTTAGAGCATGTTTGGCTAACCTTAAGTGATATGTGGCTTCTTTTCTAACATTTAAGTTTTGCCAAGCATGTTTTCGACGTACTCGTAATTGGTCTTTGAATTTATAATAATTAAACTTTATAATACCACCTAGTTATTCTATAAAATTGATTATGCAAGTCCCCACCTAACAGTCACTCATTTGATTCAAGGAATGCTATGGAGTATGGTCCTTAGTTAATTGTTCAACTCGATTGTAATTTCTATGACCAAAGTTGTTTTTAATTGAAGAGTATTTATTTTATCATGTTTGATCTTGATGTACATTATGGCTGATCACAACTTTCGCCATCACGCCACATGAGCATGCTATCAACTAAATTGGTGTCGCCATTGGTTTTTATGTATGGACCGAATTGATTTTAGTGAATAAACGATAAATATTAAAACTTTTGGAGTCCACATACCATTTCTGACTATAAGTTCAAGAAGGATCTAAGTTTCTAAACAAAAAAAAAATAAAAAATAAAAAAAAATTGTATTCTATAACTACTAATATTGTTGAACCTTCTATGTAGGAACACCAATGAAAAACCAGATAATTCAACTTTCACAAGCGATGCCTCCCATGAAGACAATAGATTTCTTTTGGAATCGTTTGGGCGATGAAGCAGAACAGAAATTGTTCTTCAAACTCCTGGTAAAAAATATGCAATCGGTTAAATCGTCAGACACGTTAATTTGCAACTCATCTGATTGGTTGGAGCCTGGGACGTTTGCTTTATTTCCAGACATTTTACCCATAGGACCTCTTCTGGCAAGTAATAGGCTTGGAAAATCAGCTGGCAGCTTCTGGCAACAAGACTCACGTTTTCGAGAAACAATATTAAGCTATAAAAAATAGAAAACTTATGTTTATTTAAATTATATTTTTAACATGCCCCTAAAAAACTGAATTATTTATTTTTATCAAAGACCTTGACTCTTGCATTAGTTTCATAAATTCATATCCTCATTTACTCTTTAACCATTTTATCTTGAAAACTAAGATGTAAGAATAGGGACAACATATTTATTTGAATTTTGTCTTCAACAGGTTGCCTCTCGTGGCTTGATCAGCAACCACGTAATTCTGTCATATATGTTGCATTTGGAAGTTTCACAGTATTTGATAAAAATCAATTCAAAGAACTTGCTCTCGGCCTTGAACTCACCAAAAGACCATTCCTGTGGGTCGTGCGGGAAAACACTACTGAAGACGTCGACAATGCATACCCAATAGGGTTCCGCGAAAGAGTACAGAATTGGGGGAGGATGGTGGCTTGGGCACCGCAGCAAAACGTCCTATCCCATCCTTCCATTGCTTGTTTCATTAGCCATTGTGGTTGGAATTCCACCATCGAAGGCATAAGCAGTGGAGTCCCTTTTCTGTGTTGGCCGTATTTCTCGGATCAAATGTTCAATCAGAGCTACATTTGTGACTGTTTGAAAATAGGATTGAAATTGAATAAAGATGACGGTGGAATTATTAGGCATGAAGAGATTAACAACAAACTAGAACAACTTTTGGGTAATGAAAGATTTAAAAAATTGGCATTGGATCTTCAATCAAATGTCCTAAACAGCATTCGAGAAGGAGGGAGCTCTTATAATAATTTCAAGGATTTAGTAGCGGCTGGGGCACATTGCTTTCGCTTCTGTAATAGAGGCGCTTTAATAGGCGCGCTTGGCTAAGGAATAAAAACCTTGGTCCGCTTTCATTTGTCTAGTAGGATTAAGGATTGAAAAATGATTTTGTTCTAGATATCCTATTATTATCTTCACATTAAATATGTATCATTGGCATTGATAGTATTGAGTGCAAATTTGGTTAATCTTACATAATTTTCAATATAATATTTTGTGTTTATTAAAGTTAAAAATGTTAGGGCCTGCTTGGTTAGTGTTTTAGTTTTTAGTTTTTAGTTCATTTTCAGTTTTCTATTTTGAGGGTCTATGATAGAGCCCCCTGTTATTGCTGCGCAGCTATGGAAATCCCTTGCAATTGCTGAAATGGTAAACTGTGGAACAGCTGTTCAACAGTAATATCGGCCAAATATTATGATAAAGGATATGGAATGTAATGTAATGTAGATTTATTGATTGTACTGGAAGTGAAAAAAAAGAATGAAATACTGGAATGAGGAAACAGAAATTGAAACTCTAGGCCTCCCTTCTATAGCACTATTATCCACTAGCCCTTCCTACTAACTGAATGGTGAATCTTCATTACAAATGGTTGTGTTAACCCTTTTTCTTTTTCTTGCATAGATGATCCTAAGTGGGAGTCTATCATTACCTGTCACTCCCAAAAGTCACCTTGTTCTCCAGGTGAAAATGTGGTTCAACTTCAAAATTTGGAACCAATTTTGGAGTAAGCTTGTTGTAGCTATTAACTTGTATAGTCAATCGACCACCTATAATTAGAATGGTATCAATGCAAACCCCATAACCGAATGTGGCTATTCAAATTAAAGTTATGTATATCCCCATATTTGATTATCACCATACCTTCCAGCTTCATTAATCTCCCTTCTACTTTCTTGATCATAGATGCAATCAAGCTTGCTATCGTATTTTGGAAAAACTCCACCCAATCTTCCATCTCGTCCTCTTCGACCTCCTCTAACACCTTCTCTTGGACCTCTCTTTCTTCATCATCTTGCAATACCCGTACCTAGAGCTCTTTATTTATGCACCTATGACCTGGGTTGTATTTTTCATCATAGCGGTAACACAGTCCTCCGGCCCTTTTTATCTGTAGCTTGGCATCGGTCAATTTCTTAAATGGAGGCTCCCTTTTTGTCGCTATTGAAGGACTCAGGACTATAGCTGGCTGGGTTTTCTCACTATTCAGTCGTGCTGCTTTGGAATGATTTGGGTAATTTGGGTAAGTGTTGGGGGTGTTTTGATATGGGTAAAGCCGTAAAGTTGTGGCTGTTGTAGGATAGCAGGCTTAGAGAGTTTTTAATTCGGGCAACTTACAAACATATTCTTAAAATTAAGGATTTTTGAAAAATCATATAAAATATATTTCAGAAGTAAAAAATATTGTGTAAAATTTGTGTCACATTTTATTTATTTTTAATAAAGGTGGCACAATGTCACTTGTTATACAATGTACTTTTTAAAGTTAAGCATTACTTTTTATTAAAAAGTGATATTTTTTATTCAAAAAAGTGACATAAATTTCAAGGAAGTGACAAAAAAAAATCAACGTTAAAAAAAGTGACAATTTTTTTTTGAAAAAAGTGACATATATTCAAAAAAATGACAAAACACCAATTAAAACATTGAAATCAATTCAATAAAGTGTATAGAAAAAAAAAGGCGAGACAACAATGTCTCTTTTCTTTCTCCGTTCACCTCAACCAATGACTCAATTGCTATTCCTCCACTTTCTCCGTCGCCACCACTATTACTATCAATAGACCAAAGCCTAAGCACAAAAAGCTAAACACATAAAACTGAAGAAAAAAGAACTCAAATATGAACATATTAAAAAAAAAAGTGATAAATATTATTCAAAAAATTGACAAACACTAAAAAATTGGCAAAAATTTTAAAAGGTGATGATCACTTAAAAAGGTAACAAAACGCCAACTTGGCCATTTTCCACAATGGCCTTTTTATGCATAAAAGACAAAATTACCCTTACGTATGTTATACAATTACAAAAAATATGGTATTGTTTTAAAAGACAATAATATCCTTTTAAGTTAGAAAGAATTCTAAACACTTTTCACTTTAAAAATTTAATACCAAGCCACTTTTTTTTTTTTTTTTACTCATGCATAGATAAAAATTGTTTCATTTTTTTATCTGCTTCAACATTGAAATCTCATAAATTTATCAAATGCTCAACAAAAAAAATATTGTTTCTAGCCATCGCTTTGAATCGGTAAATATATATTTGCGTATTTTTAATTTCATTTTCATTGAATTAGTAAATTATTTTAATCATTAAATCTTATTTTTACATAAGCAGATAAATTTTTACAATCTTAAGCAGATTTATAATTTTTTGAATCAAAAAGAAAAAAAATTCATCTCCATACACTAACAGTCGGTTGAAAAAACCCATGGGCCAAGCGACTAGGCCTTCTGTTTTCCAACTGGTCAATCAAAAATGGATGGCCCAGTCATCTGGGCCATCGATTTCCAAACAACTTGATCCAACTGGCCTAATAGGTTTTTCTTCTCATTTTTTATCTCCTAATTAATTTTTAACAAATTATGTTTCCTAATGCAGATAGGTGATCAATTGCAGTCTCGATTTGTTACTTTGGTGAATTTGAAGTATATAAATATGATCGATAGATGTGGAAATAGACGAGTGAAAGATATGGTGCTACTACAATTGTGATAAGATTGAGTACTTCATATGCAGAAATGTACTACGATATACAGAACAAACTCAACATCTATCCCTCTCAGTAAGGCATGAAATTAGGATTTCTATTCAACAAGCATACATTCATTTCAATTTTACCTGTAATGATTACTTTTGAAGCTGAAATGAATGTTTTAATTAAATTGAACAAAAATCGCACGACTCCTATTTGCATAATTTTAGTTAAAAAAAATATCCTTGAGAGTGAACACGAAGATTCTAATAAAAAGGATCGTGATGTGAATAATATTTGTGACACGACGGAGATAGTTTGTGAGGATGATATGACTATTTTTGAGACAGTTGTTCATCACCATGATTTCACTGTTATGCACAGAATTCCCTCTATAGTTCAAAACAATATGAATGAAAAATGAATTTACAAATGAGGATTCGATTGCTTTATTCCGTCGGAGACATGAGTCGGGTGGGAGCCCACAGACTGGAACGAGTACATGGTTCTCTATTTGTTCGCATGTAGTTCCCAATGATGAAAATTTATATGTCGAGTAACTGTTTGAAACAAAGAAAGATTTACGAAAGTTATGCACCAGATTGCTTTGAAACACAACTTTGAGTTTCAAGAGAAGAAATCAACAAGTCAGCGTACACAATTATTCTCATTGAAGACAGTTGCCATTAGCATTTTGTGAGCAATAAAGATAGATACGAATGAGTTCTTTGTAATTCATAAGTATGCATTGGAGCATACTTATGAAGTTGGTATTCATAGAAATGATCATGTTCAAGCTATAGCATGGTTCATTGATCGACAAATAATGCACAAGTTTCAAGACACACTAACGATCTACAGACCATCGGACATCATTAATGACGTTCGTTGAAAGTATGGGGTAGTCATGAGCTATCAAAAGGCCTGGAAAGCCAAAGAATGCTCATGGGAGAGCTTAATGAGTTCGGCCTAGGAGAGTTATGCTAAATTCACTTGGTATTGCTATAACATGAGAAAAACTAATCCTGAATCGGCATTTTTTATTGAGATGGGGGCGAGAATCGTTTCAAGTATTTTTTTATAGCTTTTGGACAACGCATTCGAGGATTTTGAAACGTGATACGACCCCCAATTCTAGTCGACAGTACAACCCTTAAGACTAGATACAAAGGCAAGTTGATTATTGCAACATGTCAAGATACCAACATCCAAATTTACGTTCTTGCACTCGGCATAACCAACGGAGAGAATGATCTAGCAATGCATTGATTCTTCAAGATATTGAGATAAACAATTAGGGATATCGGGATCCTTACATTCGTAACTAACCGGGAGCAGTCAATAATAAATAGTATCATTGAAATCTTTCCCGAGGCACATCATGGTTATGTATGTATTACATATAGGGCACCTAAAGACTAAGTATTGGGACAATTGCATTGTTGCATTGTTTAGGAGAGCTACAAAAGCTTACAGTTTTGAAGAGTTTGATAAGTTAATGGTTGAAATAGAAAGTAAATCACATGCTGCATGGGATTATCTAACAGAGATGGGAATCGAACATTGGGCATGATTTCATTTTTCAAGATGTCGATACAACATAATGACATCGAACAATGTGGAGTCACTCAATGCATTATTCAAAAAGGATTTAGAGTTACCAATTCTGGCAATGATTGAGCACATTCGTAACAAGTTATAACAGTGGTTTCATAACCAACGTGAAGAATCCATAGAATTGCATAAATGTGCTAACCCGATTTAGGAAGATAAAGTCTTCAAGACTTTAGAGGTGGCGAGAAAGGTATGTATAGAACCACTGGAATAGTTTCGCTTCTCCATGAGAAGTGGACGTAATATCAGATACATCCATGGACTTGAATGATAACACGTACAAGTGTAGAAAGTTTGAGTTTGAGAGTTTTTCATTTACGCATGCAGCTGTGTGGCTATGAGAGGATTTTTAGCATACACCTTATATAGTTATTATTACATGGTTTGATTATTGGAGATGATCGTATGCCGAAAAAATATTTCTTGTACCAAGTGAAGTCGAGTGGAAAGTTCCCAACCACATTCTCCCACTTAATAATTTGTTGCCACCCGAAGTCGGACCACGTACTCATCGATGTAGATGTAAGTCAAGATTGCCATCTACAGGAGAATTTTTCCAATCTCGTAAGTGCGGCACAACATGGTATACTCGTCGATTTTGTATAAGTCAAATTCCTTTACATAACAATTCAACAGATGTATAATGTAACATCCCGAATTTTTATTTAATATTTTCATATTGGCCTAAATTTAATGTTGGTTATTTAGTGAAATAGTCCATTATTCTATTCGTTATTTAATAAAATTTAATTTTTATTTACTATTTTCACATTCTGTTTATTATTTAATATTTTTTTTGTATTTGAGCATTTGACATCCCATGTGAAATTTAAATTGATGGTTGAAATCGTAGTATTTCAAAATTTTTCTTTGGTAATACTTCAAGTTTATTGTCATAAAAATAAAATAATAAGAATAATTTTTAACTATTTGTTTACTTATACAATCAAATATTCTCAGAATTACACATATAATTGTTGCATCACAACACAAATCACAATGAAGTAAACAATATATACATTTTTTAATAAAATAATACACAACTTGCTAAGGATTACAGTTGTATTCATACAAATTGCAGGCTAACTTCGACCTTGATATATCTATCCAAGATTGATTTATTGTATCAACCTTGTGACCAATACTAAAAAATTCTATCTACTTTACTGTGAATATACCACAATTGCCCCTGCAGGTAAATAATAATATATTAGTTAAAAACTTATAGCTAAAAAATAAGGTTTCAAATTAAAAACTTATAAATCCTTACGATTCTCCTTGTCTCACCATCGTCATGTCCTACACAATGGCTAATCTATCATCTACTCAAATCATCGTATGACTAGGTATTAAGGGAACGATCACAATCATTAGCTCCAGTCTTTGCTCCACTTTAGCTTATGTCAGACAACTATAATCGGAGTCGTACTTATAGATAATGGAATCAGCGATTGCGATTTCAACTACAAAGTAGTATGAGTTCGCAATCATTGGAATGTACATATGTATACAATCTGTCCATGGCTTTTCACACATCGGTTCCAACCTAATGACCTACTTCAACATGTACTCAGGCACCACTTATCCATCCCCTTGGAGTATTATGCTTAATATCAATGGCATGTGCAAACCCGGAACTCATGATGACTCGACCAGGAAAGTCGACGGATCTCGGGTGTCTCCGATCCCAATTGCACGACATTTTCATGGTCATGTCAATATGCTAAAACAAAAAAACCAATAAAAAGAGATAGAATCATTTAATTAAATAAAACAACAAATTACGAAAACATAATAAATAACAACAAGAATACACTTACATCATAGATGAGCCAAGCTAATTTAGTCAGTATATCTTCAAGCCACTTTTTAGCCTTTGAAACTGTCTTCTCCTCAATCTTGTATCTGTCTCTGAAAAATAAAAAAGTGAAATGTTACAAAAAAGCATATATGATCTCATATATATTTTAGCAAAATCATAAAAGTATTTACTCTGGCTTAAAGGATTTGAACCATTCATCAAACGTTTTGTGCTTCACTGAGTCGACGTCGTGAAAGAGATTGGAAAACATCCCGTCCACGAGCATCCTTCTCTTTGCCTCAGTAGTGAAGGGAGAAATGATGTATTGTGATGAAAATATCGGCCTCTTATCGACGACCAGTTTCGGTACGTCAGTAGCACGCTTCTTCCCCTTCCTTACCTCTATCACTCTCTCCTGTATAAAGATGACATCCTCCATCGTGTCTGGGGTCCTCTTCTCCTCCGTCACTTCCTTCTCCTGTACTTCCTCCGCCATATCCCCTCTTGTGCCACACCCCCTTTCTATATCCCATTCACCACCTCCTTAGGCACCCCTTATTGCCTCCTTTTGCAACCCCCTCTGACGCCTCCATTGGGGCCACACCCTCTGTTGTACATGAAAAAAATGATTCGAATGTAGCATCTAATGGCCAAGAAAAATTATCATACCCTATATGACGATCTCCTTCGTCATCTCCTTACCCCTGAGAACTACCTCCGTCACCCTCTCCATCTAGAGAATCGTTAATCCATCTTATCATTCCTTCCGTCTCGAGAGCCGTCAATCCCCGTAGGCCTACTATGTCACATCGTATTGCTACGACCTCAACATGAATGTCTACAACTCGACTCGTAGTATCGTGACATCATGTCGTAACTCTGTTACGTCACCTCTCATCTCCCTTATAAATGTAGTCAGAAGTTCAAACAAATTATCAGTAGAAGCTTCACGACTACTTGCAAGAGATGTACATGGGAGATGTCTAAATGCAGGAGAAGGTGATCTTATATGTGGAGGTGACCTCCAAGGGAAATGTGATATCCTCGGTGAAGGTGATCTCTTTAATGGAGGTGATGGTGGACAACGCTCCTAAAAAATGAACATTACAAATGAATAAACTAATTAAAAATTCAAAACAATAATCAACAAATTGTGTTCAATTACACACCATATCTTGATCCACAATGGCCTCAAGCATCTGATCATCTAGCGTAGTTGGAACGAAAGCTCACGCAGATAACTTTGACCCTCCTCATTGATCGACGGTGTCTACTAGGTAAGGATTTCAAGTTGATATATTGACATTTCACTGAGTTAGTGACCATCTATCAAGATTTTTGAAATGAGTACAATATAAAATCATTGTACACTATGTGCCTCAGGATTTTTGAGGAGAGCTTTAATTGTTTGGCAAGTGGCTTGTCTTGTGCTTGCCAATGATGTTTCCGATGACAACATGTCTTCCCTCTTCTCGCATATCGATTAGCTAAGATAAGGACAATCTCATACATCTATATCTGCAACAATTACAATTAATACATGTAAAATTTAAATAAAAAAATGGATAGTTCATTATGTTAAAAATTTACTTACAAAGCCAACGGCAAGCCATATACGTCGTACTTGGGGCCCGGGCCTACCTCTAGGCATCGAATACCCCTTCCAAAAAATGCATAAAGTATCCATAAAACATTTCTGCCCTCATGGATAGTTGCTAAAGGTATTAATGCCATCAACAACTTTCAAATGAAAAACATCAATTGATGTCTTCTTGTGATGACACTTGAGCACGCTCTCGAGGATAAGTGCCAACCCCAGCTTCAACTTGTCTGACATTTGGTTTCATTCCCTGAATGTATCTCCTAACTGTGCTAGAGTTACTGTCGTTTCTCCATGAAAAGTATTCATTCAACAACCTCATATTTTTCAGAATACAGCCCTTACTGCTTCTTTGCCCGTACATTTCAATCTAGAGATGAAGTCAAACTCGAATATATAGAATGTAGCTACATTGCCTCCCAAAATCAAAATAGAGGGCATCTACGTCAACTGGCTTAAGCAGCCGACATAGTAATGTATCGAGCAATTGTCTGGATAACTGTACATCAAGCAACGAATACATGGGCTATAAGCATGGTTAACGTAATATGTCTATATGCTCCTCATCGAGCAAATCTAATACCGTCGTAAAGTTGGCAAAATTACAGTTCAATGTAACTTTACCGAAAATCTGTCTAGTGACGACGTTCATGTGGTATTCCACCCTGAAAAATTTCAATGTTAGAAATTTTATAACAGATAATAGATAAAGCATCATACTACAAAAAAAAAAAAAAAAAAAAAAAAAAAACAAAAAAAAAAAAAAAAAAAAAAAAACTAACCAAACTATAGCTATTATATGCAAGAATTAACAGATAATGGAAAAAAGGAAAATGAAATTAAACAAAAAATTATAAAAAGCAAAAATTTATTTCTTGTGAACAACATTAAAAATTCAAGAAAAAATTAAACTATAATTAATATCAGACTAAAAATTAAAAAAGAAATAATAATGAAACAGTAAATAAACAATTAAAACAAGCAACTACAAAAATAATTAAATATTCAACAAAAACTAAAATAAATAATCAAATATTAAATTAAAAATAAAAATAAATAATTTCAAAAACAAATAAATTTTAAATAAATAATGAAAAGATAATTTAAATTGATAATTAGATATTAAAAAAATTTAAATAAAAATTAAAGTAAATAATTAAATTCAACTAAACCAAACAAATGCAAAAATAATTAAATATTAATTAAATTAATAAATAAATAAATACAAAATCAAATAAATATTAAATAAAAAATTTAAAAAACAATTAAAATAAACAAATAATTACAAAATATAAAAGCAAATATTTAAATATTAGGTAAACAAATCAAATAAATTATTACAAAAATAATTAAATATTAAATAAATAATTATATATTAAC
The DNA here is from genome assembly GCF_002742605.1 of Olea europaea var. sylvestris. Lineage (NCBI taxonomy): Eukaryota > Viridiplantae > Streptophyta > Magnoliopsida > Lamiales > Oleaceae > Olea > Olea europaea. The sequence continues at coordinate 28,418,191 of NC_036254.1, forward strand.
TAAACGATTAAATTAAATAATTTAAATAAATAGTAAAAAATTTAGTAAACAAAATAAAATAAATAACTGCCACAACAGTTAAATATTAAATAAAGAATGAAATATTCAATAAATAATTCAATTTTTTCTAAACAAAATTAAAAACTCAGGGAAAAATATTTAATAAGGAATTAAATATTGAATAAATAATTAAATAAATAAATAAATAAATAGTTATTAAATAAATAATTTCAAAAAAATAAATTAAATAGTTAAATAGTAAATAAAAATTAATAAATAAATAAATATAAATAATTAAATATTTAGTAGATGATTAAGTAAATAATTACAAAATCAATTAAATATTAAATAAACAATCTAAATAAATAATTAAATATTAAATAAACAACTAAAATAAACAACTACAAAATAATTAACAATTAAATAAAAATTAAAATAAATAATTTAAATACACAATTTAGATAAATAATTAAATATAAAACAAACAATTACTAAAATAATTAATATTAAATAAAAATTTAAATAAATAAATAAATATCAAATAAATTGTTGCAAAATGAAATAATTATTAAAGAAACAATTAGAGTAAAAAAATTAAATATTAAATAAATAATTACCAAAAAATTATATTAAATTTTTAAATATTAAATAAACAATTTAAATATATAATTTAATTAAATAATTATATATGAAATAAATAATTCAAATAAATAGTTAATTGTGAAGTAAACAATTAAAATAAATAACTTCCAAAACAGTTAAATGTTAAATAAATAATTAAATATTCAACTAATAATTCAACTTTCTTGTAAACAAAATTAAAAACTCAAGAAAAAAATTTAATAAAGAATTAATTATTGAATAAACAATTAAATAAATAATATCAAATTTAATTAAATATTAAACAATAATTTAAATAAACAATGACAAAAATAATTAAATATTAAAAAATAGATATAAATAATAAATATTTACTAAACGATTAAATGAATAATTACAAAATCAATTAAAATTAAGTAAGCAATTTAAATAAATATTAAATATTAAATAAACAATGAAAATAAAACAATTAAAAATAATTATATATTAAATAAAAAATAATTGAATATGTAATTAAATAAATAATTTAAATAAATATTTATTTATTAAGTTAACAATTAAAATAAATAATTATAAAACAATTAATATTAAATAAAGAATTAAATATTCTATAAATAATTTACTCTTTTGTAAACAAAATAAAAAAACTCAAGGAAAACAATATTTAATAATGAATTAAATATTCAGTAAAATAAGTAAATAAAAAATTATTAAAAAATAAAAATGGAAGATCCAATGGTCCAATCATGTGGATCCATATAGCACTGGATCCGAAAGTCCAGACGACCCAGATGTATGGGCCATAAGTATTAGTTTTCATTGTGCTAATCAATTTTAAAACTTTTTTGGCTGTTTTGGGCCTTCCCTATCTTTTCTACTTGAGCCATTCTTACCGAATCATTCTTATCTTCTACAAGTTGGGCCAACTCCATGGTATGGTCCAAACACATGGTTTGAGCATTCGTACCTCAGCCCGAATGGTTTCTTTTAGTCCATTCACGAAGCTCCTATCCATGACGGCTTCAGAATTCACCGATGAAGGGGCTTCAAGAATTGTCGAATCAAATGAGTTCTCTGTGATCTCTTTTTCCTTCCTCTATCTTTCTCGCTCATCCCATTTTTTCATCATCAAATCAAGCTTCTACGTGATATCTACTATACTTCTCTGGAGCTCAACTTTCATGGCTCTATTTCCCCTCTTATTTTTGAATTCATGTTTCCAATCCTCACTTCATATTACTAACCTGATATTACATTTCTTCATCAGGTGCAATGTCACAATGTTGATGCTTTGATACCATTTTGATGGATTTTGCTACTTGTACAGAAAAAAATATACATAATGGATTACATAATATGTGAGGAGAAAAAATTGGATGAAAAAATTGATTGTATTTTAAACTGGCAAATGGTAGAATGCCATGTAGTATTATGTAATCCATTATGTAAATATTTATGTACCTATTTTGATAGAGCACCTTGTTATCGTTGTATAGCTATGGAAATCCCTTGAACCTGCTGAAATGGTAACCCGTGGAAAAGCTGTTCAATTATGATTCAGCCAAATATTATAATAAAAGGATAAAGAATCGAGTGTAATGTGGATTTATTGATTGAACTAGAAGTCGAAACAAGGAACGAAATACTAGAATGAGGAAACAAAAATTGATCAAACTCCAAGTAGGCTTGTCTCTCTTATACCCTTAACTGAACATCAGTCCAAAAGCATCCTTACATAACCCCCCTTCTTACTATTTATAGGCCTTCCTTCTATGACACTATTACTCACTTACCCCCTTGTGTTAACTGAATGTTGAACCTTCTAGAATCTGAGATAATCTGACTGCCTCACAGTTGGATGCAATAACCCGTTTTCTTCTTCTTGCATAGGTGATCCTAATTGAAGTTTTATTAGTCTATTTTAAAATTGCTAAAAATACGTTTGGTTTAAAATTTTGATTATTTAATAAAATAGAATAATTTATGTTAATATATTATCAAATAATATATGCATTTTAAAATTGGTGAGAATATTTTTATCTATGTTCATTTAAATTTTTTTTTTAATTTTTATGCAAATAATCATTAAGAGATTGAATTGTTTTTATTTTTATAATTTTTATTTTTCTAAAAATTTCTATAATTTTACTTTTTCAGAACTACTATTTTTTATTTTTTAGAATTTTTATTTTTCAGAATTTTATATTTGATTCTTTCAATTATTTTTCTAATTTTATTTGTCATAAATTTATATTTTTTAGTTTCTAAAATTTTATTTAAATGAAATTTATTTAAACATTTGTTTTTCTTGTCAAAAATGTTTACAGAATTTTTCACATAAAACGCTCAAAATGTCAAAGATGTGTTTCGAGTTTTATATTATAAGTTAAAAAACATTTCCAGTGTTTTGAAAAACTCAAAACTAAAAATAGCAAATTAAATGCACCCTTAGCTACTTATATTTTGGAAGTAATTCTCTTGGTTACTTGTTTCGAAAAATAATTATTACTTTACTATATATATAATTATTTTTCTTATTTATGAATAGATAAAATTAACTTATTCAAACATGACAACTGAATAAACCTCATATATATATAAGATATGCAAAAATACCCATGAAAATATGCCAACCAAATAAAGTCCACCTCTCCAATTTAAATGCTCACTTGAGCAACCATATGCTGCAGCTTATCGTTGTTCTCTATTCTACTTGCTTAACCGAGCAGTTGGCTCGCCTTAGCCAAATTATTGTTGTTTTCTTCACTCCAATGTAGCATTTTAGGTTTAACTCATGTTCGGCTCCCATTTTCTTATAACTCATTTATCCTCAATTTCATTTTCAAAAATTGCCTCGAATTGAAAGAACATCTAGGGTTGGTCATTTTGGAGATTGAAAGAATATATTCAATCGATCACCATTTTAGGTTAAAATAACATCAGAATCTTCATTTTTTTCTTATGTACTGCTCGGCTTCACCAAATATATATCCAAAAACTCCCCAAAAAAGAAGGGGATGAAATTTTGGCATAAAACTACTATTGGCTTTTATACTACCTATTTTGTGAGATCAACATTTTAGTATCTTTCGCTGGAAAATTACCAAAACCATGAAGGACAGCAAGTGAAGGAACTGTTAGACTCAGAAAGATTGTAGTGAATGAGATTAACGACGTGATATGAAGTAACAAAGATCGCAATGAGAAACAAGATTTAAAAGTAAAGAAACTAACAAAGAAAGTAAATCGTAAAAGCACGATGTTTTATTAATCGACAATACATAGAGAAATACAAGAGCCTAGCAATTTTTGATTAAAAAACCAAAAAAAATAAGACCACTATTTATAGACATATGACATAGCATAAAGATGGAAATAATGTGGAATAAGACAATAATATATTTCGATAAAATCCACTTGAAATATAAGAAAACAAATTTTCCCATATGAAAATAAGGAAATAATTTATTTCCAAAAACAATCCACCATAATTTGGGTTACAAACCCAACAATCTCCACCTTAATCTAAATTCTGGTACAACGAACGAAAGTCCAAGATTTCAAATCCATCTGTATCGAAATAGCCAATCTCCTCAATACAGTAACCACAACTCTCCAAACCAAATCACCGTCCTCTGTAAGGCGTTCACAAGCGACACCTGAACATAAATCCTGGATTCCCAAAATTCCATCGAGTAATTACTGTTGACCAAACAGGGTTGAAGCACACCCTGTAGCAGAAACCATACCACATGCTAGATCAGAAGGCCCATTGCTATAGCTGTCACCTTCAACGTCCCCAAAAGCATCCCATACATTATTACATTACAGTACCTACGTTCCATGAGTCCAACCCTAGCAAATGAACACAGTATATCCGCTAAAATTGGTGACAAAACAAAATCACCAATGCTCCCTTGAGCAATGTTCTGAACCAAACCAGAGTCTGTCATAAGAGATACTGTACCAAACTAAACATCCACCACGGTACTGAACATGTCCCGATGTCTCTTAATTAGTTTTGCTCTCTCCTGCAAGATATACAATTGAGACTTTTTCCGTCCCTCCAATACAACCCGGACACCTATTTGAACCTTGAAAACTCTACCTCCACCAGAGAATTTATACCCTTTTGCATCTAGCGTACTAAGTGAGATGAAATTTCTTTTTAGGTCTGAAACATGTCGAACCTGATCAATTGTTCTGAATGTCTCATCCCGTAGCCTAAATCTGAAATGGCCGACCCAGCAATACGACAAGAATGGTTGTTTTTCATTACAACTCTACCTTGCTAAAATAGACTCATATGTCTGAAAGAAATTCCGATTGGAACACATATGATGCGAACATGCTGAATCGAGAATCCACTCCTTGTCAGGCCTAGATTTCACATCAGATACCATGGTTAACATCACATCTCCACGGTCTAAAAAATCCTCAACTATATTTGTTTCGTCCTAAGTCAAAGGTTGTACTCCACGATTTGCAACTAAATCACCTTTAGCCTGCAACTTATCACAATCCTTCCGAATATGTCCTTTACGTCTACAGAGTACTAAGTGAGATAAGATTCCTTTTCAAGTCTGGAACATGTCGAACTTGATCAATTGTTCTGGCTGTCCCATCCCGCAACCTAAATTTGACTAGATTAATCCCAGCAATACGGCAAGACTGGTTGTTTTCCATTATAACTCCACTTTATCGAATAGCCTCATATATCTGAAAGAAATTTCGATTGGAACACATATGATGTGAACATGCCAAATCGAGAATCCACTTCTAGTCAGGTCTAGATTTCACATCAGATACCACAATCAACATCACATCTCCGCCGTATGAAAAATCCTCAACTACAATTGTTTCGTTTGAAGTCAAAAGTTACGCTCCACAATTTGCATCTAAATCATCTTTAGCCTATAACTTATCACAATCCTTTCGAATATGTCCTTTACGTCTGTAGTAGAAGCAAAACAAATTGTTGTTATTCCTCGATCTGCCCCTCCATCGACCACTATGAGATACAAGAGCTTCCTCATCCCTCTATATAACTCCAACCAAATGCTTCAACTTTTTCTTTGAGTGAAAATCATCATAGACCTCGTCTATAGTCAAAGTATCTCGACTATACAAAATGGTGTCCCGAAATGACGCATAAGAGCCAGACAGAGAACGTAACAGGATCAAGGGAAGATCTTCTTCATCGTACTTAAACTCCAACGTTTTCAAATTTGTGGCATTTTCCTTGAATACGGTAATATAGCTTCCAATGACCCTCCTTCCGCCATGCGATGGGAATACAACTTCTACTCTAAAGCTAGTTTACTGGTAAAACTCTTGATCATACATAACTATTCAAATTTCAACCACAAAGTAGCTGCTATTTTCTCCTTCAAGACATTCTACAGAATATTGTTGGATAGATGAAGATGAATCAACAATAAAGCCTTCTGATCCCTTCGTTATTTCTCCTCCATTGTCCGATTAGTTGGCATCTTCTCAAAATCCAGCAACACATTGTCCAAATCCAACTGCGCCAAAATAGCTCTCATTTTTACTTGCCATAAAGAAAACCTTGCATTGCAATCCAATGGCAGAATATCATACTTCAAAGCAGCCATCTCTGAAAACCTCATCCAATCCACAACAAGAACCAAGCTCTGATACCACTTGTTGGACTCGGAAGGATTGTAGTGAATAGGATTAACGACGCGATATGAAGTAATGAAGATTGCAACAAGAAACAAGATTTAAAAGTGAAGAAATTAACAAAGAGAGTTAATCGCAGGGGCACTACGTTTTATTAATCGACAATATGGAGAGAAATACAAGAACTCAACAATTCTTGCTTAAATAAAATTGAAAGAGAAGACCATTATTTATAGGTACATAGCATAGCATAAAGATAGAAATAATGTGGAATAAGGAAATAATATATTTCCATAAAAATCACATGAAATATAAGGAAACAAATATTCCTACATGAAAATAAGGAAACAATTTATTTCCAAAAAAATTCCACCATAATTTGGGTTACAAACCCAACAGGAACAAGAAAAGCAAAGAGAAAATTAGCCAAAGCAGTTTAGAAAATGATAAAAACCTAAAAATAAGCATGAGTGAAAGCCATGTTATACCGAAAGAAAGCACACACCAAAAAAAGCAATCGAAGAACCAAAAAATGGTTGCCCTTTTAACCCAAACTTTAATAGAAATGGCTGCAATACGTGTAGTGCTTTATTGAAGATATTACTGCAATGATGCATTTCTTAATGCAAGAGTGGAGGACTTCCAAGTCTGCCAGTGGTTTTAGTAGGTTGGGGGCCCCTGAGGGAGTCTAAGAGAAAGCTCCACTAGAATCTGGGTGGAAAGATAGGGAAATGGAGTCCTATCAGTCCAATAAAAATAATCAGTCTTCTTCTTTCATTCAGTTGAAGGAAAGGAGGGTCAATAACTCCATTCAGAGGAAATTGACGACAGTAACAAGCATAGAGCTTACCTTCCTTTGAGCCTGAGGGGACTAAATCATTGGAAGAGCCTAGCAAATTCACAATCCTAAAACAAAGAAGTTCACAAGAATACAACAAAACTTTGGACCACAATCAGATGTACACCATCCACGTGAATTTTATGGGAGCTATCCCACACACAAGTGCGAAAGATTCCAATCATACTTGGAGAAAGAACCAGAAAATGGTATAGCAAACGGCCTAAATTTAAGAACCAATTAATCCATATGTTCACCGTGAGAACTCCGGACACGGTCCCTATTGAGAGAATTAGCCCTTGTTTCGATTCCTTTAAAATCAAATTTTAGGGAAAAAGCATTTTGAAATAATTTTTCAAGAATGTATGGTTAAAAAAAAAAAATAATAATAATAATAATAATTGCATCCTTAAAATTGGAAGAATAGTAAAAAGACCCATCACAGATTCCTTTCATCTTCTTCCTTCACTCTACCCACTTCCAACCACCAAAAGCCATTACCATCAGTAATTCCACCCCTTCCCGTCTAGGCTACATTTTTATACCAAGAAAGACTTTTTTCTTCCCATTTCAGTTAATCTGAAATCCTCATTTTCAGAAAGAATCTAAGGCCTTCTTCAAATTTGGTTTCGTTCCTCTATGGTCGTTCTCGACCCATTTACCCCACTTCAAGAACAACGTTGACCCATTTACCCCACATCATATTTGGTTGGGAAACACTACTTGGCTTGGCGCCCTATCTGTCTAGGGCCCATGTGGGCATCGACATATAGGAGGTCTCAATTAGGTTTCACTCCTCTGTATGGATAAAAAGTGACCCGCATTGGTAAAGCATGATGGTTCTCTACGGAGTATTGAAGACTATTTATGTTGGAAGGTAGATGTCTTGTGGAGGCAAAATTATAGTGCGCTTTTCACCCCTCCGGGTCTTGTCCACACGTTGTAGCGGGAGGTCTACAGAGAGGAAAATCGCATCCCGAATGTACGGCCCAAGTGTGTATAAGTTGTAACCGCATCCGAATTCACCCACGTGGCGAACCAGAGGGACAGTCACCACTCTTCATGATTAGTCACCAAGCTCGGACACCTGAATTATAAAAAAAATGACCCATTTTCGCCATAGTAAAATGTCAGATTATCTAACCAAAACATTTTATGTGTTTGTATGTTTGTTAATTTAAGTTTGGGGTGTTTGATAAGTATACTTATTTAGACATGAAAATATAGACATTTAATAGTTCTTTTAAAGAATTATAGCCTAATTTATTGTATAGTTTGTTTATTAGGTAAAACTCGATGATTGAAAGAAGAATTGAAAGAAAGAAGCGAAAAAGGCAAAAAATGTCCAGCAATGGTTGATTTGGATCACAATAGATATTTTAAAATTGTTTTGAGTCAATTGGATGCAACTAGAAGTCAAAAAGAATGGAATATGATTAGAATATTACCATAAATCGATTTCCAATCATACAGGATATCTTCTAGATTTTTAGTCAAGGATTGAGACACATTTTAGGCATAGTAAGCATCCAAATCAGAAAAATATTATTTCAAGGAAAATTGTAGCCCTTTGAATTAGCTTTCTAACACACTTTGAATCAATACAATTGGATATCGATAGAAAATGTTATGATAAAAATACTAACCCATGCGCGAAGATAACTTTCCTCATTCGATTGACACTCTGTTGGAAACCAATTTGGACGTGATTTTCAAAAAAAATTTTACCCTAGCAAATACCTCACAACAGAATAACTTAAAGAGACATCTCCTACATCTTTCATATACATATCATACTCTAATACTCATCAATTATTATCATTAAATGAGGAAAATTCGTAGTTTTTGTGAGAGAATTGAAGGGAACTTGTAAGAATTCAATCAAATGGAGATTCAAACTTGATTTTTGGGCAAAGAAGAGAAGGTTTAAGTGGAGATTCATCAGGAAACCATTGAAAAAATTCAAGATTTCAAGATTCATCTTCACCTTATCAATTTATCAAAAATCCCAGTTATGTCTTTTCACTTAAACATGATTTCTTATAATTTCGATAAGTTAGGATAGTTTTATACATTGCTAGGACGAGACGAACCCTTATTATGTTTTTTTCTTAGTTTTTAATTAATTATATTGACGTTAATTTGATTTGATTTGTGGATGTTTATTATAGTTTTTATCGTTCTTTTCAATTACTTGATACCCAATTGAATTGTAGCAAATTTTATTGTTATCAAGAGAACAATAAGGTTTAAGCATAATATAATAAACATTGTAAAGTTTAATAGAGAATAGAGATATACTTCTGTTCTTTAGATGGTTTCAATATGTACTCTAACTCTTATTAATGTATTTATCATGTTTGCATCTTTAATTAAAAAATAGAAGAGTCACATGAGGGGAATAGATTTGATCGCTATCGAGAAAGATTTTAAATTAAATTAGGAACATTGATCAATATGAATGATTTCAAATTGTCACTTTAATTTGTATACTAAAAATGGAATAACAAGGAAGATTCAACATCTTAGTAATGCATCTCACATATTTGAAAAATACATTTACTTGCTTTCATTAGTTTAATTAATAATTTAAGGATTGGTTAGAAAAATTACAACATCTTGTTTGCTATTCAATTATAGTTGCAATTAATTTTAACTCGATCAAATATATAGTCCTTTCTTTTTTATTAATTATTTGTCCATAACGAACAAAGATCAATTGATCTTTCGATTAATAAAACCTACAAAATAATTAATTTTGTTCGTTATGGCCAAATAATTCACATAGGAAGTACTTTCGATTCCATCTTGTAAGAACATTTTTATATCCAAATTGAAGGCATTTAAGTTGAACGTCTAGAAGAAGTTTGAGCTAAAGATAGCACATTTACAATCATAAAAGGTCAGAGAGACAAGTTAATTCCCAACTTTAAAAATGGAGAAATTCAAATTTCAACTTTTTTCGAATTTTGACTAAAAAACATTATTTCATGGTGAACAAACCGCTATTTGTTCCAGGTTTAGTTAGGCCAAATTTGGTTCATTTTCATTATTCTTAATATCAAATTTCATATTTATTTGTTTTTCCTTTTCTTGAATTTACTATTTTCATGATTATAAATATTTAGCTTCCAGTATCTTATATTCACGTAACAGATTTTGGGCTTCCTAGGTTCTATTCGGACACAAATACTCATGTTTGTACATGTATGATGAGATCATTTGTGAGAGATTTCAGAAGATTTCTTCTTATCATTCTTAAGTTGAATTATGTAAGAAGTTATATATATTTCAATTTTATAATTTAGTTTTATAATTTTCCATCCTAGTGTTTAGATTACTGTCATTTGATCTTGTTATAAACATAATCATAATCATATCTAGACATTATTTCGATTAAAAAAATGACCCTCAACTAAAGCAAATATGGAATTGACATACGTGAGGTTGATATCATTCAATTTCCATGTCAATCTTTTGTTCCTTTTTACAAGCTTCACAAGACGTGATGCAAAGATCGAAGGAAAACAATAGACCACTCTCTTGAAGCCCCAAGGAAAAAAAAAATAGGAAAAGAAAATTTAATACTCAACAGTAGAGATGAAGAATTTATAAGAAATAAAAATAAGATCAAGAAAATGAAGGTGTGAAAATTGTAATTATTGAAAAGTCTTTGGGTCATTTTTGTATTCTATATTGAAAATAGAGCTAAAAAGATGTAACAAAGAACACGCAAGAACAGCAGAAATGAAGCTAAGGCATTATGATTTTAGTTTGTTGCATTTTCTTGTTGTCACTGTTTCATGGTCTATACTCGTAATTTCTTATATACCTTGTCCAAGTGAGGGCAAAGAAAGAATAAAACTTTACCAAATTCATTTAATGAAATAAGAATAAGAGAGTAGGGCAAGAATAGGTTTTGGGCATTAGCAATGCATTGTATTCTGTTGAGGGAATCGAGGTATCATGGAAATTATAGAATAAATTATGAGTTTGAATAAATATACGAGGGAGGGTAACATAGGATGCAGCAATTCATATTCTCATGTGCAAATTGAACTTGGCTGCAAGACATCAGGAGCAAATACGCGTGTTTATGTTTCATTAGAAAGCCATTATTTTTCTTTTCGTGAACTACGACATCACATTTAATGATCTAATACTTTATTGGAAAATATTAACCATTCTTTCTTAAAAACATATAAAATGATGTTGTTGCAACAATAATAAATTGAATAAAATAAAATAAAAAATACAGAGTGTTAGTATGAATGCATGGAACGAGCAAAACTTTACAGACATTAAAAAAATTATGTATAAGTATTTCTACAGTAAAAAAAAAGAAAAAAGTATTTACAAGAGTAGAAAAATATGATACTCGACCATGAAGAGCACAGCTTATGTTAAAATGTTCCTGAACAATGCTACACATATGTCAAACACGAGAACAATATGCTCCACCTTCAGATGAACAAAGTGATTATACTAAAAATAACCTTCAGCTGAGCTAAAATACAAAACTTTAACCTCAAACCTTACAATTGCTTATAAGTTGTCAAACTCTATTCTTGTCTGCAAGTTCTAACTACAACTTTACATATTTCTTAGCCACACATTCCTGAGGCACACTGCTTATAAAACACTTGAAAGTTTAGCCAAGCAAGCTATAAAAAGAAAGCATATACACGCTAACGACCAGGGACGAATTTAGCATCGAACTTCAGCTAGGGCGGAGCTTGATGGTTGACTATTGACCATCGACAATCAACTATGGTAATAGCCCGATCGTTTATTAAAATTTGATTAAATAATATCAAAAGTTATTCAATATATATGTAAATGCATTAAAACGAAAAAATTATATACATATCAAAATATAATTCAATACAACCCAACATTTTCTCAATTAAATTTTTTCATTTATCCTAATTTTCTAAACATAAATTCCCAAATCAATAATCATAATTCATAAAACATAAGTTACTTATCATAAATCACAATTCTCCATAATAACTCATAATTTACAGAAAACATTCATTATTCAACAAGTCAATACCTAATTCTTCTAATTCTAGAAAAAAAAAAAAAAAAAACCCCAACAATAACAACAGAGAGAAAGAGAGTAAGAGAAATGCGCTCACCAGTCACACCAGTTGAAGGCTGCTCAAGGCTCGAGCTCGAAGATTCTGATCTTCTGAGACTAGAACGGTAGTCGGCAGAATGCGTCCTTGGTTGCGCCGACGACTCCTCCTCGCTGCCTCACCCCTGTCACCTAGCGTTCACATCGCCAGTCAGTAGCAGCAATTGCTGCGGCGTTGCCTCTGCTTCGAATGAAATTTATAGAATGGAGAAGGGAGGAAAAGGGTTTGCGCCTCCTTTGCGTTTCAGCTTCAGAGAATCAAAGACAAAATGGATTGAATTTGAATGGAATCGATTTGGTCATTTCATTTGGAGTCTTAGGCCATTTGTTGTTGATTTGGCCATTTGGGGGAATTGGGCCTAACGTTTTTAAACAAAAAGGAGGCCCAATGTGTCAATTGTTATCCGCCCAAACCAAAAAAAAAAATAAAATTGGATCGTCTCTTCCTTTCCATCTCCTCGGCTCTGCAACTACCATCGCCATCTGTTGAATGCTACCCAGCAGTGCTGAACATTTCGACGGAGCCAGCACGCGCGGTCGCACCCCCTCGCCGGGTGCTGGCTCCGCCACTGCTAACGACCCAAGTGACATCATTTCTCCCCAAATGAATTCCGATTGAATCAAATTTATAACTTCTTACAAACCCATTTATTGCAATCGACCAATTTTCTCAATGGATATGCCAAAGAAAAGAAAAGAACAAAGACAAGACATACCCTCTTTGTTGTCCTAAGCTGCATGAATATTAAACTATAATGAAGCAAAACTTCATCTCCACTTCCAGCCTCTACGGATTAACTACTGACAACCTCAAGAGAAACGAAAAGGACCGAAAAATTTATGACCATAAAGCATATTAAGTCTTGATGTTCCCTGAAATTTGTAAAAGCCAAAATTATCTAAGCAGACTCGGCATAACCTTCTCTTCCTCGCTATCCTAAAATGCATGAATGTTAAAATATAATGAAGCCAAGTAGCCAACTTCTCTTCCCCACTAACCTAAAATGCATGAATGTTAAACCTTAATGAAGCCACACTTCATCTCCACTTCTAGCCTGCATGAGTAAATACTACTACAACCTCAAGAAAAATGAAAAAGACCCAAAAATTCACGACTTTGAAGCATATTAAGTCATGATGTCCCCTTAAATTTGTGAATCCCAAATTATCTAGCCAGACTTGGCATAACCCATAATATCTACAAATAGCATCCCTTCACATCCAGAATTCCAATTCAAGGCAACCCGGAGAATCAAATTCTCCACAGGGACACTCCTCTACAAATTTCAAAATTTCAATACTTTTTATGAAACTAAAATACAGAACCTAAATCACATTTAATATCAACATAGACAACAATAATAAGGTCAGCTCAAAATATAAAATTAGAAAATGAACATGATAAATTCACAGCAACACTTGACTAATATAATTGGTTTTCTGGCTGAAAAACCATAGTGGAGGAAGACAAAATCTGTGGCTGGGGCATTAGGACATCCTTGAGGGGATCTCTCTTTCGACTGGAAAACCATGGCGGAGGAGGACGAAGGTAGTTTTTGACTAGAAAACCACAACGGAGGAAGACAAAGGCAGTGGATAGGGTGTTAGGACAGAGCGTGTACTTGAGGCAGATCTCTCCTTCAACACGTTGAGTTTCAAGATTTGAGAACTTTTAGAAGTGAATGAGTGTTTTCTTTGGTGGTCAAGAGAGGAAAACTGGTTACATTCAGGCATTCAGCCTTGGTATAATCTAAAATATGCAATGTAGAAGAACCAGTTTGGTGAACAGTGTTTAAAAGGTGCGTGGCATGAATAAACAGTAAATCAAAAGTCTCTCTTTTGAGAGAGAGTAGATATATAGTGATTAACTGACATATATATAAATGCTGCAATATATATATATATATACTTAAAGAAAAACTCATCAGCTGCTGCATAAATTTCACCCTTTGTTAGATATATTATATTTTACACTAACTATATATATATAAATACAACTTATGATTTATATAACGGATTATGTACTGAGATCATAGGTGGAAGATTAACATGGAAAAGTAGAATTGGGTATAATGCATGGAACGTGAAAGAAAGCTCTACATAGTTAGAACTTATGGTTGATGGAATTGTGGATGGTTTAATATATAGCAATCGGGTTCTAAGTAAACAAACAATTGAAAAAAAAAGTACTTCGTGCTTTAAATGAAAAGCTTGGATTTCAGAAGAACTATGATATTTACGGAAATAGATTGAGTTGGTTTAAGTAATACTTCGAAGTTTAGTTCATGATTCCAAACTACTAAATGACACATTAGAAAGAAGAAATAGACTTAAGTACTACGAGGTAATCAATTTTTTTCTTGAATTGGTTATAAGCTATCTTTTTCCTAACATAAGATGATTTATGCATGTATTGTATACTTAGGTAAATATTTTCTTGTGCATTCTGGATTTCAAAATCGTTGTTAGTTCTTAGCTCCATTTCGAGGTGTTTGGTATCATCGCCAAGATTTTTGTGGCCAAGGACGTAATGCAGAAAATTTAATGAACTATTCAATCTTCATTTGCTTCCTTGAGAAATGTAATTGAGAGAATATTTGGCATATTCAAATCGTGGTTCACGATATTTAAATCAGCTGTAGGAATGGAGTTTGCTTGTGTAGGATTGCATAATTTTCTTCACAAAGAATGCCATTCTAATCAATTTCGTGTTGAACTAGATAATGAAGATTCATCTATATCATCATTGCTACCGGGAACTGAAGAGGATGAAGATGTTTTTGAACATGATCCTTTGAAAATTAGCAAGTAGACGAAATCGTGAACAAGTAATATAGTAGTGTGTAGAGTGTCGACCCACGACGACTAAGTATTTGATTGAGTTCAAATTAATAACAACCTTAATCAAATAGCAACAAGTTTTGAGGTTTCTATACTAATAACTAAGTTATCAATTAAACTAGAAAGTGATATAACTAATTTTTCAAATATGTTAAGTATCGCTGAGATGTCGAATCCCCTTGCTAATCCATTTTTAGCACAACAAATTATGGTGGCAGTTTGTTGTCGTTCTTGTTGGTTAATATTCCTAATTTAATTGAAAGGCTCACTCAATAGTTATCAAATCTATTCTCCTCGTGTGACGTTTCTATCTCTGGATGAAAGATATGAAGATGATAAATGCATTAAACGATCAAGAATACCCATCCTCTATCGAACATTACGGTGTTTATTATTTTTAGCTATAAACCTATTATCCTCTCGATAACAATAGATTACAATAAATCATCTCAATTAGTAGCTAATTAATTGAGAAGTCGGTGAAAACAATAATAAACATCTAAGAAAACATACATACTAAATGTCAAAATTATTAATTAATACCAAAAATCTAATAACAAGTGTTCATCTCATCCTAACATTGTAAAATTCTAGTCAAGCATATTGAAATTACAAGAAATTATTCTAAATTTAATGAACGTCACCCAGAAATCAAATAATTGAAGAGAACGATGAATTCTTGATATCTCTTCCCAATTCTTATGTAAATTTCCTGGTATGGGGACTCCTTGATGATCTTTTTGCAATTTCTCAATTGAAATCTCCATCAAAGATGAATTTGTCCACTTCTTAACGTGATTCTCTCAAAATCACCTTGTTCTTGACGTGTTTTTGTGCATAAAAGAGGCTCCTTAGTGTGTATGGGACGTTCTGGTATTTATATGACTCGTATCTAAGTCAAAAATATCACCCAAAACCTTGTCAAATTGAGTTTTAATCGTATAAGAAAACCTGAGTTTCAGCCGAAATCTCACATTATGTGGTAACATAGTACATTGGGATACGACCATGTAATGCATTTGTTGAACTCCAAGTTTGTCCCTGCATGATAGGATGCAACTGCATAATTCAATTTTTTTCTGTTAGACAACCTTTAATATTTTGGTCATATCTTTCTCTCTTGCTGTTTGATTGAAGTGATTCAATGTGGATTGGAAAGCTAACTCAAAGAGTTACAATTCTTTCAGAGATATCATTTTTCTAATTCGGATATTTACTATACAAAAAATGGGTCTCAAACAGAGATTGAAAATCTGAAGCTTAACTTTTTTGCTTGAAAGTTGATATGTGATAATACTTCGACTATATTTCATCCCTTTGACTTATTTCCTCATCCAATTGACCTCTAACACTCTCGAATCTTCATCGTAAGATTTCATACAACTTTTTGTATTTGCACTTTAGTCCTTAAGCTTTTATTTTGCTTCATTTCATCATTTTTTTTGTAATCTTGTTTCTTTATCATCCAGTTGAATCTAATTAAAGTCTTGACATCATCGGTCTTCATTTCATCGCCCCGTCTTATCTATGGATTATTTGCAACTTGGTCCCTGACTTTTGGATTTCACTTATTTTTTTTGGGTTTTCCTTTTGTTTCTTCCAATTTCTTGTTCAACCATTGAGTTTACCTATTTAATATAAAAATTTAGACTATATTTCATCAGAGGAACAACTAAATATAACTATTTAAGACTCTGAATAAGTGTATAAAATACACTTGTCATCGTGAATAAAGAGTAATGCAAATTGAATTCTACTTAGATAAGTTGTTGTTGTTGTTGTTGTTATTATTATTATTATTATTATTATTATTATTTGGGTTTTAAATGAAAAAGTTATATGTTTCTTTTAATAAACGATAATTTAGTTTTTTAGTATCAGACAACTTAGATTTTTAGTATTCAATTTCTCATAATCTTACTAATAAACTTGCTTGCAAGGGAGATGGGGGTGAAGAGAAGTGACATTTCAAAAGAAATTAAGATCTAGTGCAAATGTACCTAGATGAACCATTAGAATTTGCAAATTGTGACATTGAAATAATATGGTGGAATTTTAAAATTTTCTACAAAGTTCAGTTGACAATTTGCTTTGAGCAATTGAGGAGGTAAAAATACAATTTTAATAAAAAGTCTAAAAATCCATGAAATCTTTAAAAATCTACAAAATAGAAATTCATTAAAATCTTATGAAATCCGTTAAATTCTATTAAATTCAATAAGATCCATGTGAATTTATAAACATTAAGAAATCTATTAAACTCTGAGTTGAGGGCACCCATTAGTCATTGGCTACCTAGTCATAGGCCGTAATCAACATAATTAACGGCAAACTACACTATATATATTTTTATTTATTTATTTATCAGAAACTACACAATATTTTATTGCACTTTGGGATGCTCAAGCTAGAAAAATAAATGTTTTTGCAACATCGGCTCAATATATGTTATGCGGACAATTACACACACTTGTAATATAAGTAATATTTTCTTCTTTATAGCTTTCCGGATTTTGAAAACACTTGACCCAATCAACTATTGATTTCCAACATGCGGAACAAAGTTGAAATTACCAAAATGCCCTTTGCCAAATACACAAAATCCTCAAATTCCATTTTCTATGTAACCACTACATGTGCTCACATCACAATTTTAATCAATGATCAATGTCAAATTGCTAAACTCAAAATTAATTGTTTGCCAAAAAATTCTCCGAGGTCATGATCGTGCATGTTAAATAGGTGACAAATTCTATATTGTAAATATATGTTCCCTATTATTTCACTTTAATTCTCAAAGTATACTGACTCACTCATTAATACATTAAAGGACTCTAAGTTAGTAATCAAAGTTCATTACCTGCTCAGAATTAACATCTTATTAACAACAACCAACTTAAATTAAATTCATGCGATCAATTTCACAGTTTAAATTTCACGTTGCCAAACCTAATACATTCAATTTGGCACTCAATCTTATTATTAAAACGAAATACTAAAGTCAAAAGATGAACTTTAACAAAACTTAGATGATCTTAATAAAATAAGGTGTTCAACTTTATTTATAGATCATGAACTATAAAATTTCAATAGAATTACGAATCGAATATTCCGTTCTTAATAACTAAAGCACTAGAAATATAAATTAATGTGCGAGTATAAATATATTTACTCGAAATGCAAACACCATCCAACACTAATATTATAAAGAAATTCAAGAGTAGAAGCTTTTCATTTGTTAAAAAGGTTGAACCCCAATCTTGAGAGCCCACACCGCCCCGCCCTTAGAGCTTTGTGAGGGAGGTAAATTGCGGGATGTGCCCTAACAGGTCAAGGAACAAGAGCTGCTTGTACACTACTCCTATGAGAAGTCCAATTCCATGTCTCAGGAATCGAACCCTCACACTGCGGCTGCGAGCAAGGCGTGAGATAACATCACTCCTGTCCTTTGCACCACTGGGCTATACCCTGGGGGCCAAGCTTTTCATTTGTTAATTTTGTACAAGTGATACTATGCTTTACTTATACACACGAGAGAGCTATACCATGCTTTGCTTATACACACGAGAGAGCCATTGAAGGAAAATAACGATTTTCTGATATCTGCTTCGCCAAAATAAGAGCACTAACGGTCACACAGAAATTGATTTGCTAATCCCTATTTTAGGACTAGCAAAACTCTAATTACTGTTCATATAACCTTCTCTAATAAATGCGCAAACCCCTATAAATGTTCAAGAATCAGCTCTCTAATTTCAGTCAGAAGAAGGTTTCAAAAAATCAGAAAGACAAAATTTGAAAATTGGTGGCAACAACTTTCCGAAATCAGTAATATAAAAACATAAAATTGATTATAATATATTCATCAATATAACGTACACCAATTAAAATCCACCCAAAAAAAAAATAGATTTATTTTTGAATGTAAGGCCACATTTTTTTCTTTTCCCTGTGGTTTTCTACTACTACCTTGGAAGTTTTCCTCTTCATCTCTCTCCATTGATTGGAGTTTTTGATTTCGACCCAGAACTTCAATGGCACGTAACAGCCGTTTTTTGAATTGTTTAAAGGTATATCAAAATAATATAGAAACAAATAAAAAATCATAAAGATTGAGAAATTGAGTTTTAGGTAGTTATTTTTGGAGATTTCGGAATCTCAAAAATGGGGTTCTCCGACGATTATTGCTGATTTTTAGCTTTCAAGCAACGACTGTAGAATGATATGAGGGCTTTGAAGACCAATGGCGATTTGATGATTGAGGATATTAAGATTTGAAATTACATCTTAAAATGTCAACCTTATTAAGAGTAGTAGCCAACGTCTTTATATTTATATTTTGGTTTATATTTTGGTATTTAATTGACGTGGAATTTATTTATTAACATGTTCCTGTAAGATGGTGGCTTGTTTGAACAGATCAATCATGAAATTTGCGTGTTCATTTTTTAGTTTTAATTGGATCAAATTGGTCGTTGGAGCTTAATAGATTCTAATACCATATTAAAATTTGGGATTTCATCTTAAAATGTCAATCGTATTACGAAAGTAATCCAAACTCCTATATTCATTTGTTGGTTTACATTTTAGTATTTAATCGATATATGATTTATTCCTTAATCAAGGTTCCTTGTGAAATGGAATTCCAAATTTGGTGATGGTAGGTTTCGATTATGGTGAGTGTTAAATTATTATTATTATTATTATTATTATTATTATTATTATCTTAAATTGAAAAGTATAATCAGGTTTATGTAAAAGTCATTAAATTTTTAAATGAAGTGAAATCAGTTTTAGTGATTGTTTGGTGGGAATTAAAATTAGGGGGATTTGAAAAAATGTCCAATTTTACATATCTCAATTCAAAAATATCCACTTTTGATAATCTTTACAAAAATGGCAAAATTTGGCATCAAATTCTCAATTTATCCTTAATGAAAGAATAAATAATTCTCAACTTTTTTTTTACAAGTTGACACTAATATCGATAAGAGCAATGGCTTCCATGAGAAGCCAGAAACGATTTTTTTTTACAATTTACCCATGCTCGTCCACTTGCCTGCACTTTTCTTTAGATATTAACAAATTATTTTTGGAAAATTAAAAAACATGAAGTAGCAAGCATTAGCAACCAGAAAGAAATCTATGGTTTGTACTCGATCCAAAAGAAGAAATAATTTGTTTATAGCGATACATTTAATATCATACAAATTTGAATTCAAGTAGGCTCTCCTCATTTCTGGGTAGAAGGTATTTTTCTTTGTTATTTGATGTTTATTGAGAAGTGGTTTGTCGTAGTTGTCGTTATATATTTGATTTCAATATGGTAGATTGACAAAATAAGTAGTAAATATTTGTTATAACGTTCTTACATTATTTAGTTACATAATAATTGAAAGTACTCCTGTAGTTAAAATGTCATTAATTGTTGCATAAATTCTTTACAAAAATGGTAGTTGAAGATGAAGAAGATGATAAATGCATATTGTGAAGTGGAATATGTCATGTCACTCTCGACATTTTATAGACGTCGAGAATGGTACTTGAAATGTTGTTCTCTACATTTACAAACATCGAGAATGTTACTTTTAACGCCATTCTCGTCATTTAACAATGTCGAGAATAACATTACAAATACCACGACAAAATTAGGGAACATTTTTTTGTATATTGCTTGTGGATAATTAACATATTCGTTTGAGGTATTCGTTATTAGTTGATACTATTTTTTGTTTATGGTATGCAGATATGGTTGATGTTATGAGATTCGTTGTCTCCTACAGTGGTACATTTGCCAACATTGACGACGAGTGGAAGTGGTTAGGCAACCGAACAACATCAATTGTTGTCCGACGGGATATTGAAAATGAAGAGCTTGTACATAAATTATTTGAGAAGCTTAATATTGACAGACTGTAGTTTCGGATTTAACTAAAATTTAAAGTTCCAAACATGAACATACCCCCTGCTGATGTAGCCGACGATGAGGCTTTGTAATGATACATTTCTGTTCACACACAAGCAGCTTTGTGTATAACTGCGAATATGATGCTGGAGAGCAAGAACTGACAAAAGATGCACATGATACAGTCAGTGTGTACGAACTTCAAGAGCCAGAAATGATTGATAACACGGGTGTAGGTTTAGGTGAAGAAAATTTGTATATTGAAAATACAATTCAGTCGATCGATCAACAGAAAATTCACGAGAATCTGATTTTCTTTGCCAAGAAACAGTTGCACACAAGACTTTGACTAAATGCTTTGACAGAGAAGTTTCATTTCAAGGTTAAAAATTCTAATCCCAGATTTCTTACTATGTGCTGCATCAACACCACGTCCCATTGGCTACTGCAAGCATCCAAGATAAAAAGTACAGACTTCTTTAAAATTCAAAGGTACATACCTGAGCACACATGTTCTTTGGACGTTTGATGGAATGCGCGAATTCATGCAACAAGTGCATTGATTAGGCATCACATTACCAGACGATTGGCCAATAGAAACCAACCATACGTTCCTGTGGGCATTGTCTGGGATATACAATGTGAGTTTGGTGTACGAATTAGATACAGTAAAGCGTGGCGGGGTAAAGAGAAGGGACGTCAAATTCTTCATAGTTCACCTGAAGAGAGTTATCAAAAATTGCCTTCATACTGTCACATGTTAACTAAGCGAAACCCAGAAACCATCTCACATATTGAGCTCGACCCCAATAATAGGTTCTACTTTTTCTTAGCATCCGGACCAAGCATACGTGGTTTTCGAGAGCACATAAGGTCGGTAATTTGCGTTGACGGGAGACATTTGAAGGGTTGGTATAAGGGAACACTACCAGTAGCTGCAACGCAAGATGCCAACATGCAAATATATCCTATTGCTTGGGGTGTTGTCGGAAACAAATGTATCAGGGTATTGGTTCTTCATGAAGTTGAAAGATATTGTTAATGATTCAAATCAGCTAGTGTTTGTATTCGACATGAAGAATAGCATTAAACGACCAATTACGATGCTTTTCCCGCTTTCGCACCACGGTGCTTGCATATGATATTTCGAGAAAAATCTCATTGCTAGGTATAGTAGTCAAAATGTCATATTCCTTTTCAAAAGTGCAGCACTCGCATACCGCGTATCAGAATTCCAACAAATGATGAGATAGATTAGGACCATTCGGCCAATAGTCCCATCTTATTTGGAACGTGATGGTCCATCTACTTGATCACTGGCAAATTTTGTTGGTAATCGGTATAACATCATGACTAATAACATTGCAGAATCATTGAATTCAATCCTCAGGCGGCAACGAAGTTTCCCTATCACCTCGTTCATCCAACAAATTGCGACATTGATGCAACAATGGTTCTTTGAGCGGAGAAACGCATCTGCCAACTGTTATACTGTCCTGACATAAAAAATGGAGGGAGAATTGAGACAATCTTTTGAAGCCGGTGCAACCTTGGATATACAAAATTTGGATGAACTCGTTTTCGAGGTTGGCACAGGTATAGAAATGTGTACTGTCGACCTTATAGGTAAGACATGTTCATGCTGAGAGTTTCAGATGTGACAAATTCCATGTGCACACGTGTCCCGCGCTGCGTGCTCAAAAGGTATATCATTGTACGACTTTTGCTCCCGTTACTACACTACCGAGTGTTGGCAAGCTTCCTACACCGAACTTCTTTACCCCGTTGGAATGGAGTTAGATTGGATTGTTTCCAACACTATTAGTTCCATCAACATTTTGCCTCCAAATATACATATAGCACCAGGTCGCCCTCCTACTCAACGTAGAAGGTCAAGAACTGAACGGTTTACCAGCACCCGAAAATGTGGCCAATGTGGTGGTTTCGAATACAACAGGCAAACATGTAGGAACTCGACATAGAGAAGTAACACGTACACTTGAATTACTAGTGTATTTTGTGTATGAAATCATTTGCACACATAGACTATCCATGTGTTCAATAGATTTTTGTACATTTTATCGTTTCTATCATTTTCTTTCCAAATGTAATTGTTAGGTTTGATTTTGTGTATGAAATGATTCCCTAACATATATTATCTACGTGTTGAATAGATTTATGAGCATTACATGCTTTCTATCATTTCGTTTCTGAATGTTATCGATAGGCTTCAATTTTATTACCACGTAATTTCATGAAGACAAAAGTTAATAACTGTTTTAGTACCGCTATTTTCTTCGTTATTATATACACAACTTAGTAATGGATACAAAAGAAAGTCATGCATGACTCATTGTCTTATTCACTAGCCTTACTAAATAGTCGTCACAACAAAAGTAGGAAACCACTATGTGTATGTTTGAGATCACTGCACATACAAATTGGTCGTCACCAAAAAAATTATCCATTATCTATATACCTATAAATATGTCATTGGATATGTTTAGACATTATAGATATACGATTAAACCTTCTACATGTCCTCCACAATGGATAAAGAGGACATAACACTGTCATTGTCATTGTCGTCGTCCGAGCTTATCACTATCATGTCATCATTTCTGATTGGAATCGTCCCAAAATTGTCGTCCACCAAAGCTTAGTTTGCTTCCTGTGGGACCTCCATTGGTACGTTGTTACGATCGACGTTATGATTACCATCTCCAACATGCAGCGGCACAATTTCATCGATTAGATTAGAGAACGGAATGGGGTGAAGGCAAACCCTACGATGGCTGTTCATTGCTTGAGGAATATATGGAGCAATGACTTCGATTTTTTTGTCGTCTTCTGAGTCGATGATGATGGGGTTGCCCACTGAAGAGCCGGGTATGGATACATTCTTGACAACATCAATATGTGGAGTCCGTTCAGTTGATGAAGACAGATTCACCGGAAGAACTTGTTCACGTTAATTTTGTTC
This sequence comes from Olea europaea var. sylvestris, assembly GCF_002742605.1. Lineage (NCBI taxonomy): Eukaryota > Viridiplantae > Streptophyta > Magnoliopsida > Lamiales > Oleaceae > Olea > Olea europaea. The sequence goes on from NC_036254.1 coordinate 28,442,144, forward strand.
AAAGAAACATGCTTGCATATTGAAACCAATTCTATTATTTTATAGTGAACGCTGAGGTGTGCATTACTGCATTAAAAGTCCTCACACCAATTCCACCTACGTATATTTACATTTGATTAACATGCTCTGTTCCCATAATATCTCCTGCTTGTCTTATCCATCAATCTTAGCCTCCATTTCACCCATTTTCGTTCCATTGTTAATACTTAGAATAGTATTTATTGAGAAATGTGTAGTCCCAAAAGTAGGAAAAATTTGAACAAAAAGTACAAATCGATGCAATTCACGACATTTCATGTCGTTCCAACACTTCAATAGTTGTTATCGACATTCGTAATCCAATCGTTCGACACTTGAACTTACATTAGATATCGCGTTAACATTTGGACCGAAAAAGGAAACGAGACATTTCTCGACATTTCATACATTTCTTAACGTTTGTCATGTAGTTCTCGACATTACATGCCTTCATATCTTAACACTTGACATTACATTTTTCTAGAATGACAATACGAGCATAAAAAACACATAAATATAGCAATGAACAACCGTTCATGAACACCGATGGTGAAATATAATCAACGGTCAAATAATCAAAGTACAGCTAGCTACTATGACTTTTTCACTATCGGGGATAAAGAAAGTATTCGTTATGACAAAGATCTACCACAATATTTTATCTATATAGTGACATCCCGTCTGCTGAAATTGATTCTATTGGATGCCCTAGAACGAAGCATTCTACATATTTAAGTACAAAGATTACGCAATTTGGCATGTACAAGAAATGATTTTACGTTAGTCGAAATTAGCATATATGATAAATTAACTACAGTAGTAAATAACAAGAGTTGAAATGCTCACCCATTGTTTGTACATGGTAGATAAGGTATAATCTCCAGCTTCGTTCGTTCATTTCTATGTTTATTTATATTTCGTCTAGTGAAAAGGGGTGAACGTTGCAATAATCCTTGAACCATAGTACATGCTGCTTCTACGTGTGCCATGATTGCATCTGGTGTGTGAACATTATTGCTGCAATCGTATATGTGAAATTTTCATTCAGGAATATTAACCAAAAAAAGATAACATTCATTGTCTGGATATGAGCTTGGAATTAATAAATACTTGCATCTCATCCACGGACGACCAGCTACAGGCAATCTACCTTTGACGTAGTCTTGTAGGTGAGTTCCATCCAGTTGACCTCTCTAGTTTCCCATTCGAAAGTCCAATTGCCACTTCATATGATGAGAACACTCCTCTTCAAATTGAAAGTCCAAAATTGCATATTTTTTATTGATGAGAGTACAACCTTCATTCATACGCTGCCTTAATAACTTCAGCTCCAGCTCAATATGCTAATGAAATAAATACATATAACATATATTAGACATATTAAATTGATTGATATTGTTAACCTTCACTCACCGCAATATTTAGATCCTTCGTCGGATCCATTAAAGTTCTCAGCATGTCTCTTCTATAGACATTGCCACTGCCATCATTCAAATATGTACTGTATAAAATAATTTAAATTACTGTCGAATAAATCAACAGAGAATTTTTGACATTGATATAATAATGTTTAGTATTCGGACTATTAAGAATGAGTTAAATTTGTTACCCATATTGATTTCTCAATATCCAATTTCTAATATTTTGGTATTTTTTTCATGTCGTAGTCTTCTAAGGGACGGCCTGTGGATGACAAAGACTGTGTGTATTTCCTCTTCTTTTCCCTTTCTCTTCTCCACATTTCAACACTTTTTATTGGTTGAGACTCTCCTGTGGTTGATCAGTAGGATTTGGACTTACATAGGGAGGAACATCCTGCTTCATGGAACCTATAATGGCTTTCATGTTGGATTCCCAGTTAGATAATATGTTTAGCATATTCTCATTCTTTTCATCAATGTAAGATCTCACAGAATATAAATTGGTATCAACATATGATTGCATGTGGTCTTGTTGCTGTTGGAATAATTCTTCTTGCTTTTGGAGAATTGCCTGATAATGGGTTTTTTGTTGTTGCGATTTCTGGGCAATATGAGTGTTAAACAAATTTGATAAAGAATTATCCATGTATGAATGCATACCACATTGTATGTAATTTTGCAACGATTTTTTATGTTGTTCGAACAGCTGGTTTTGGCTTTCGAGGATCGCATGATTTAGGGCTCTTGATTCTTCAACAAATTCTGCCTTCAAGTTGCCACATAGATCGGACACATTTGATATCATATGCTACCTGTACAAATCTAACATTTCTTCCATTCGATCTTCAGTTACATATCTGGAGGCACCAGAAGCAGAACTAGGCCCAACTCCAGTTAAAGTTCTCGATGTACCACGACTGGTCGTTTCTTGCACACGGATGTTATCCGGTATTGGTTGTACTACATTATCTAATTCTCCATTAAAAATGACATCTAATATACTATGTTCATTGTCATCTGGTAGTGAAAGACTTGTGTGCCACGGTATTTGTAATTCTTCTTCAGTAGGCTGCAGCACTGCAATGACTTCGATCTATAATCATAGCAAACTATCAAAATCAATTTGTTGAATTGAACTTGTTAATAATTAAATGCAAATGTCATTCTACATTGAAAAGAAAAAAAATTCATGCCTCTTCAATATCCAAAAATTCCTTAACATTCGATTTCTTGAGTATTGTATTAGGCCTCCAATTATACATTCGTGGAATCTGCACTGTTTTGTATCTACGATGACCAAACTTTTATCCAATCTATGGAAACACTTCATATATCCAATACTGCAACATAATTAAAGATAAATGTGATGTATATAATTTATTCTTTGTATAAAGAAATTATACATAATACGTCAATAATTAGAATATGAACAAAATACTTGAAATGCAAGTGGACAGCGTTGTAGTGCATACTTACATTCTGTTTGTTGGTTCTGTTGCATCCTTAGTATTCTTTCCAATTGTGAATCTTTCAATGAATTTAACAAAATGAAATATGTTTTACGGCCCCATGGATACGTAAGGAACTGATGAAGATGTTCAACCATGTCTAGAGTTCTATAATCAATTTGTCTTGAAGTCGGTTTCAACACACACTCAACCAACATAACTAATCACAGCTTAAATTTTTCTTCTTCATCTTCACACATGTGGAAAACTTCAAAAAGCATTCTATTGCTAATTCTTTTTGCATTATTGAAGTATTGATATCTAAGACGATCGTTATTATAATCAATTTCTATGGATGGTTCATGGCAAGGTAGTCCACTAATGAGGAAATTTTTTTGCATGCCAAACATAACAAGATGGTCATCTACCATACCCAAAATTCATTATTTTTGCCACAATGTACAAGTTTCATTATAAATTTGTGTATTAACTTACTAGTAAATTATTCTTCTTCTCCTCCGAAAATAACTCCGTAAATAAATTCATAAAAATTACTACACACCAAAGAACATTGTTGATTTGCATCTATGAATTCTACAAAATCTTTGACGTATTCACGATTTGGATACTGAACGAAGGTAGCAGAAAATCATTGTTTTGGAGAGAGAAGGTATTCTAAAGACATCCGCATAAATTATATAAGAATTAATATTTTTAAACAAATCTAATTATTTTTTGAGGAATGCTTGTATACTAAACATACTATAAGTAAATGTCAAATTATTCAATAATTAATATTTTCATTTGATTTTGCACATCTAGTAAACCAAAACAAAGTACTGTTAAGTGTAAAATTATTTAAGAATCAATATTTTCAAATAAATATAATTTTTTTTTTTACATATCTTGTATACTAAAAAAACTAAAATTAAGTGTAAAAATGTTCAAAAATTAATATTTCAAAAAAATCTAATATTTTTGTTTACACATATAGTAAAACATACTAATAGTAGGGGTGGGTTTAAAAAAAAAAAAAGGTTTCATGAGCGTCTCCGTCACGGTGATGGAGACGCTGTCTCGTGATTAATGGAGATAATTTTTTCAACTAAATTATATTTTCGTGCCACAAAATTATATTTTTTTCGATGATATTCAATTAATTGCTAAGTAGCACAAATCTCGAACACAAATTTTAAATTACTGACCTTTTTCGATCAAATGACTGCCTTTTTTAAGTGAATGTGGGAAAATCTTTTCGGCTAAATGTCTTTCAGAGTGAATGTGAGAATGAGACTTTAATTAAAATGTGTGGAGAGTGAGTGAACGTGACAATTAACTCTAGCTAAATGTGTGGATGGGAGAGTGAATGTGAGAAGAAGTAGCTAAAAGTGTGCATGTGACAAGTCCTAGCTAATTGTATGAAAAAAAGAGTAAATGTCAAAATGAAATTTGTTGTGTTATGATAATTGAATGTTGTTGATAGATTCTGTACATAGTGAATATATTCACTTGTTATGTTGTGATAATTGAATCTTTTTCACACATTATGGATATATATATTTGGTTTCTTTACGCATCAATATTGTGACTTGTTGTGTTGCAATAATTGGAACTTTTTGACAAATTATAAATTTCTTTAATTTATTAAAGCTAACCGAGTTAATCAAAGTTTCCTTATACATAGAGAGAGGTGTAAAGAATATTGGAGGTGTAATCGCATTATAAGAACTCAAACCAACTCCCACATTTTGATCGTGTTTATGGTGTGTCCCCATATATATCTTTACATTTCATCGTGTATTGACATTTCATCGTGTAAAAACATCTGAATTGTCGTTATTGATGTTTGTAAACCAAATAACTCAATAGTTGATGTGCATGTATGAATTTTGGAGATTGCATTTCATATCTTAGAGTTCTATACATTTCAGACATTTCTCGACTTAAAAAAAATATATTAAAAACAAAATGAATTAAACAAAAGAAAGTTACAGAATTAAATAAAGAATACATAGATATTATTTAATTGAAATTGAAATAATTAAATTTTATCATAAAGATAAAAGAATTAAAAATAATTTTGATTCAAAAAAAATTAAAATAAATGAAGGAGAGAAAATCTTTCTCCATAACAGTCTCCAATATGGAGAGAGAGATTCTATGTTATGGAGAAGTTGTTCTGCATAACACGGAGATGATCCTCTTCGTATTATGGATAGATTTCTCTCCATCACTTTGTTCCTTTTTCCATATATTTATTTTTGTTTATATGGAAAATATTTTTTTCCCGATTTCTAATTTTTGTATTTATTTTCTCTTAATGCTAAAATTTATTTTTTTTCAATTTTAATTAAATATTATGTATATGTTCTTTCTTTAATATTTAATATTTATAACTTTTTTTGTTTAATTTATGAATTTTTTTTAAAATTATTATATCACCCATTTTTCCTTCTTATTGTAAATAACTTTTTGTTCGATTAAAAATTCTTTTTAATTCTTTTCATTTTGTAAGATAAATAAAACTATTTTAGTTCAAACTTTGTCAATGTTTATAATTTCTACTGAAGTTTTTATGTATAAAATTTTACATTGCCAAAAAAAAAAAAAAAAAAAATTTGACAAGTTTAGGATTGACTTTATCACTTGCCAATTTGAAGTGAGATGCTGCATTTAATTCTAACTGAGTTAATCAATTTTTCCTTGCATCTCCTTTTTTTATATTCGAGTAGGATAACAAAAGAAAGAATTAATCTTTTGTTGTCATAAGTAAGAGCTTCAAAATACATAATTTATATTTTCTTTTAATTCTTTAATTTATTTTCATATACATAATCACACAAAATCACACATATGTTCACATATTATTGAAACTAATTGAATGAACGAGTACCGAATTTTTATGCTTTACAAAAATACGTGTGACGTTAGCATTTATATTGAAACAATATATTTCTTGATATGTCATTCATTTCCTGACATTTGAGGTTTAGTTCTTGACATTAAATGCCTACCAATCTGGATACTTGACATTACATTTGTATAGAATGACATTTCAACTAAAGTATATTATTTCTCCACATTTCATTAGAACATTGATATTTGATGTGTAGTTCAGGATATGAAATGCCCGCATTTCTCGACACTTGATAATTCATTTGTGTAGAATGACACGTCGACTATGAGAAAAACAAAATACAGCAATGAACACAGTACATGACAATTGTTTGTGAAATTTAATCAACAGTCACCTAATCATTACAATGCATGTCGGTAAAACATGTACTCTCTGTACCAACATATGAATCTCCATCAAGAATATTTACAAACTATGGACAACCATGTGAAAAATAGTTACTACATCACAGTAGGTAAGGCAACACAATGAGAACGAAGATGCGAAGACGTAAAATAGCAATTGAAGTCATTATAACCAAAAGCAGTTTATAATGTTTTTTGACTGAAAAAATAGATGTTCTGGACAACGCCGATTAGTCTGAATATTTACTAATGCATAATACAAGTCCACTATAGGAAATAATAAAGTTATAAACTATTTTCAACAGATAACCTTCCGAACATGCCACTAACATATAAACCACAAGTTTGCATCTACAAAATGTCGGATAGCTAGTCTGTACCATGAACAAAAATATGAGAATTGTAGTGTACACACACTACACACCCTTCTTATCTCTCTTGCGATTGGATTGACTGAATGGTGTCTTAGTGTTTGCACTAGGCATCTTCAGTATCAACGATCGAGGTCTATGTAGGGAAGATCAGCAATCTTCGACGGCTCAGCACGGATGGCATCATCAATTGGCGAAGCATCGATGGAGACAGCAACTGTAAGTACAGTGTTTGTAGTCTCTATTACACTATCTGGAGCAATATCAACTGACCTCTCGAATCTAACCCCAGTCATCGACATTCTGAACACATCATTGGTTTGGCAACCAACTGCTTTGGTTGTACCTTTTAGATGTCGTGTGTCCACTTTGGTATGTGGCATGAAATTGTGATCGTAACCATCATGGTGGGGCACATCTCCACCACAATAATCCTGAAATCTACCATACTCATCGGCGGCATTGTTCCCCCAATGTTAGTAGCCATTTCAGAAAGCCTACATCGGATCACATTGACCTCATCAGTCAGATGCTGCCTCAAACTGTGCACATAAGTCCCCATATCATTTTCCAAACTAGCAAATCTCGCATTCATTTCCTCCTTCAACTTATCCAACCTACACTCAAAGGCCTCTCTTTGTTCATTCAACAGAGATATGATCTCATCCGAAGACACGGGCTTCACGGGTGCTCGGTGGCACCCCGTAGAAGAAGATGGACGGTCGATGACTGGGTCACCATGGTCTTCATCTCCACCTTCAGCAGGATGCATATCTCAGAGATGAACTCCACTTGTGTTGCCTCTCTGAGACTTTTGTCGTTAATTGTTGTTCACATTGTGCATAACTTCACCTTCTAGTGGGCAATCCTATATTTCTGTTGACTGAACAACGAGGCTGTCCAGAGCTTGGTCTGCTTTGTCTGGTAAAGCAACCAAACCAGCAATATATGGCTGTAATTCTTCTGCAGTAGTAGCGCGCAGCGTCGCCCATAAGTGCACCTGTAAGGGAAAGAAAAAATTGTCGAAATGAAATATTAGTCATTCTAAAATTGTAACATGAATTTTATATGCAAAATGCTCACATGTGTTTTCTCGAAAAAGTCTGAATATGTTCTGGATTGAGGTTGTCTTGTGACAGTCCATCGCAACATCCTCAGAATATCGTCACCCGTCTTTGTTGTGAATCGAGCTCTTAGCTCCGGGATAGCCTCGTACACCCACAACTTCATGACGAACAGAACGAAAGTTACTATATACAGAGGGACATAACATGGGATGGGAAAAATGAAATGAAAATATGGAACATGTATACCTGAACAGCAAGAGGAAAACCATCAACGTGTAAGACATTCGGTCACAATCGTGGACCTTTGCTAAGTCTGTCTTTCTCTCTCATCCATGAAGAAGTGATTTAAGAAGAAGTTTGAAACACACTATCCCCCATGGATAGGCATTGAAGAAATCCAAGTCATCCACAATGGAAAGAGTTTCAGGATGTATCCCCATATTTTTGTTTCTGCAATTGAAGACCCCTTCAATGATCAGTGCCAACCCAAGTTTGTAAAGATCATTACATTGGGTACATTTCAGGAAAACGTTCTCCAGGTCAGTACTCGTTACTCGGTCTCTAAGGGTAAACAGTTTGTCCCATAGCCGGGTTTTTCCTAGGATGTTGTCCAAATTATCACCTTTCGGTACTTCACCACACTTCAACCTAGTGATTAATGCAAACTCTGGCAGTCCAAATCTTGCAAACCTTTGGTTCACCTTGAACCAAACCTCGAAACTTTTGCTCGAAAACACTGAGATTTACCATTTCGTGAATTAATTGCTAGACAGTTTCAGCTCCGACAACTTGGCAACATGTCCTATGTAACTTTCCTTGAACATACGCTTTTGTTGTAAATCTTGTTTGTTGAGGACAATTGCTATGTAATTCATGTTGCTGACCTGTGAAACCTGCGCCAAGATGCGCTCTTCTTCCAGTACTTTGAATCGATGTGAAGAAGTCATCTATATATAGCAAAGAACACATAAAAAAGTATTAAGAAAATGTAAGAACAAAAAAAATCTAAGAAACGACAAGAGGAAAAAAAATAAAAACCAAGTAACCATTGAAAATGCTTGGTATCTAATCGAATAGGTACCCATAAAGCATAGTGTGCAAGATACTCATAAAGCATAGTGTACAAATTCAACGGAATGCAATACATTAAAATTAAAACTACCTTCGAAATGATGACTAAGATCTATGGATACATTAGCATCTAATGCGTGATCACAAAGTTCAATTTCAAATTCAGCTTTCTTTTAAAGATAGTATGAGAAGTGTTTGTAGACGTGTGCTTTATTCATGTGTATGTGTGTAACACAAGAAAGTAAGTAGTAATGTTTACAACTCATTTATTTTCCACGCATTTAGCCTTCAACTTGAAAAGAAGGTTAAGATGGCAATTCTCATGTGCTCGAAATCAATTGTTCATCGTGCACAAAGTAATCTACACATTAATAGTGCAACTGCATCATAAAACTATGAATTTGCTTTTGCACAGAACAATGTTATTCACTTATCACTTAGTGTGATGGTTTAAACCCCAACTACAAAGGAATCTTGTGAGAAGAGAAATTAATTCGTCTGTTAAATAATCTATACATGTCTATATGAGGCAAGGTTAATGGCTTTGAATTGGAGTCCGTTAAAGTGATGGATAAACACGTACAGGCAGCCCATATAATTTACTTTACACACATATTTGGAGGCAGCCAAGAATATATTACACATACACGCCTACGAAAAATGAGGGGGCAGCCAATATTTCACATTTTTACACACATTGGAGCCTGGAAAATGAGGATTACATGTATACATAAGAATCCCCTTAACAGTAAAACATTGGTCAGCTGTCGTTAATTTATATTGATATACACGCAAAAACAGAGCAAAATAAGAAAAAATGAAGGCTGTTGCTGTCGGTAGCTGTTCGGGGAGAAACACAGAGCCAATATACATGCCAAGAATTGCTGGCTGCCTTTATTATCTATACATATTCATAGAAAACCAAAGCACTGGAGGAGATATGTATACATGCATAGGAGGAATTTATTGGGCTACATACACGCACAGGAAATTAAGTTTATATACCAAGTTTTGAGCTAATTAATTAACGTATACACATATATAAAACATAATAACAAGGAGTCTACTAAACTCTAACTAAAATTTGCAACTATCAAAAATTAAATACAACATTGTAAAATCAAATCGAATGAAATACACATTAAAATTACAACAGCAAACAATAAAAAAAAAAGATGTATTTATGTAAAGTTACCTTATTGAAGGTAACTAACGAAGAAGAAAGCGGTTAGGGGATGAACGGAAAGGTTAAAGGTGTGGCAACTCTTCACGGCAGCTCTTTACTTCCAATTAAATCAGTAAATTGTAGCCTTGTATTTCCAGGTTTCTAAGCTGAGAGAGAGGATTTCACATTTAGATGAAAATTGAATGAAGAAAAGGAATAGAGTTTTATGTTTTCACCTAACCCATTTTACAATTCAAATGACCCGGTTGACTTAATTAATGTGATTGACATTTGTACTTTTTGAAACAAGTAGCATAGGTTATGTATCCTAATTTTATTGGCAATTCTTAATGATGAGACACAATTTGAATACAACTTTGGAATTAGAAATTTCAGGCAAGGGTATTCTTGTCCAAATAATTGGAAAATGGACATTAGGAAAAACTTTGGACATTTTTGCAAATGCCCATATAAAAATGGACATTTCAGGCAATTTCCTCTTAAAAATTATATTTTTAGTAGATTTTTATAAAAGTTAATGAATATGTAATTAAAAGCTTATTAGTCCCATAAAATATGTAATTAATTATTGACTCCGACTTAACTTAAAATTAGAATTTTAATTTCTATCCAACAGTAAAAGTAAATAAGGGTAATTAGCACAAAAACGTCCCTACCTTTCAATATTATTGTACAAAACTTTCATACCTTTCATTTTTTGGCACTTTTACCTTTACCTTTAGTTTTTATTGCGGAAATCATCATTTTCATCAAATTTCTTGTGTAAAATGACAAATATACTCCATATTTAAATAAAAAAATAAAAAAGAAAAGAAAAGTTAAAGAATAAATTGCAATCATACTTCCAAACCTTTTAAAAAAAAGTGCAATTGAGTCTAAATAAATTATTAAAAGGATAATTAGCACAAAACGTCCATACTTTTCATTTTTGACATTTCACCCATATTTTTATATTTCATTGCAAAAAATTATTATTTTCATTCATTTTCTCAATTAAAAGCTGTAAAATAACAGGTACCCTCATTTTTAAATAAACAAAAATAAATAAAAGAAAAATAAAGAACAAATTGCAACTATACTCTCAAATTTTCCAAGAAAAATACAAATAAATTTCAAATAAATAATTAAAAAATCACTTTCTTTTTAAATTATCTGGTTCAATTTATTTGGAATTTATTTGTATTTTTTGAAAATTTTAAAAATATAGTTGCAATTTGTTCTTCATTTTTATTTATTTTATTTAAAGAAGGGTGTATATTTGCTATTTTACAGCTTTTAACTGAGAAAATGGATGAAAATAACAATTTTTGCAATGAAATATGAAATAAGGGTGAAAATGTCAAAAAAAAGAAACGTATGAACATTTTGCATAATAATAATAAAAGGTAGGGATGTTTTGTGCTAATTACCCTTTTAATAATTTATTTGGACTCGTTAGGACTTTTTTTTTTTAATATAAAGTTTGGGAATATGATTGCAACTTATTCTTTATCTTTTCATTTCTTTTTTATTGTTTCAATTTAACAAGGGGTATATTTGTCATTTCACACTAGAAATTTGATGAAAATAATGATTTCCACAATAAAAGATGAAGGTAGGATAAAAGTGCCAAAAAATGAAAGGTAGGGACGCTTTGCACAATAACATTAAAACGTAAGAAAGTTTTGTGCTAATTACCCAGTAAATAACTATTGCAGTTAACCCTTCTTTTTTCGATATAGATATTTTTTTAGTACTTCTGTAACAATGGGAAAGCAAAATGTGATTTTTTTTTTGCACAGGCAACTGTACCTATATATATATATAAAGATCAAGTAGATTTACAATTTTCATTGGTGTCGAACACCAATGTCAAAATTATTAGTATATTTTCAAAGGAATCTTTAAATTTAATTATTTTCTATTGAAAGAGTTAATACATAAAATCTCTGAAGAGTTTAACTTATATTAAAATTTTAAAATCGGGAATGAGTTTAACTTTCTATCTTTGAAGAGTCAAACTCGACTCCCGTTTGGAGCATATTACAATGGCATTTTTTTTTTAAAATCTCATTATTCTATAGTGAAAGAATCAATCAAAAAAAAATGTAGTTGCTTTGTCGTACTTCAGTTTCCAACCATTGTGCCATTGAAAATGCATTGGATAAAATTACCATCAACTAAACTCTATAATTGATGCAATACTCCACAAGAACATCTCAAGGGCGGTTTGGGAAATTTAAGTGAAACACCCACTGAAAAGTCAAGACCAAATGTCGAGCAATTGGACCTGTATATTAATTATTTATAGATGTGAATCTCGTGATTTTGATAAAAAAAAAATAAACAATAAAAAGGATCAAGCAGATTTACAATTTTCATAGGTGCTTCGACACCAATGTCAAAATTATTAGTATATTTTCAAAAGAATCTTTAAATTTAATTATTTTCTATTGAAAGAGTTAATCCATTATAGTATACTTAAATTAAAATTTTAAAATAGGGAATGACTTTAACTTTCTATCTTTGAATAGTCAAACTCAACTCTGTTTGGAGCATATAACAATGGCATTTTTTTTATTTTTTTTTTCAAATCTCATTATTCTAAAGTGAAAGAATCAATAAAAATTACAAAAAGTAGTTGCTTTGTCATCAATTTCCCATATTGTACCATTGAAAATGCATTGGATAAAATTACCCTTAACTACACTATAATTGATGCAATGCTCTACAAGAACATGTCAAGGGTGGTTGGGAAATTTAAGTGAAACACCCATTGAAAAGTCAAGATTAAATATCAAGCAAGGTATACAGGGGTGGGGACCACAAATTCTGTAAATGAGAAGAAAAAATGGGCAAATAATGGGGGCCAAACGGATGCTTATTTTTTATTAGTATTTTTATAGTGATGCAAGATTCAATACTTCACTTCTTAAATTATTCATGTAATCAGGGAAGGCCGCACTAGCTCTGCCAGGAAAAGAAATTACATGTTAATGAAGCTTTTATGTTAAATATGTAAAACTGTTCCAACTTTCAACAAACGTGATTGTAGCTCATATGGTAGGTCGTCAGTTTTGCATGTGAGAGGCACCTAGTTCGATTCCCCTCTTCTGCTTCTTCATTCAATTTTTTTAACACAATAAATAATAATTAAATAAGTCTACGAGATTTTATTTTTAGTATTGTTGGCAACAGTGTTGTATCTCAATTATTGTGAAGTCCTTTTTTCACATGTAAGAGGTATGGGGTTCAATTCCCTTCACCTCCTCTTCTTCTCATTAATTTTTTAACACAATACATAACAACTAAACAATTCTGTATAATTAGTTTTTGTTTCTAAAGATTAGTTTTTAAAACAATTTGTTGACTTACTTGTATTGTCAGATTTTATCAATTATTTTGTAAAATTTAAATTTGGACATTCTTGGTACTGATCTTTATTCTTTTAAGGGTAAAGAGTTAGAAAAACACTTTCTTTTTCGGTAAAATTAGCTTTAAAAATCATCATTTAAAAAATTTATTGACTCAAATTATTACTTCATAACATATATATAATTTAATTGTTAAGTTTTATCCATTTATTTTGTAAAATTCTTTATTCTTTTAAGAGTTCGAAAAATACTTTCCTTTTTGGGGTCAAAAATAGCTCTAAAATTCATTGTTTTAAAATTTGTGTCTTTATTGTTTAATCAATATTTTACACATAAACTTCATCTTTTCTAGCTTAGTTCATAAAAATTTGAAACTTGATAATACATATATGATTCAGAAAATGCATTCTTATTCCTTATAATTTTGGGTTGAATTGAATTATATCTTCATATGTATATGATTTTTACGTTTTAATGGAGATTTTTTTAAAATACAAATTAATTAAATATTAGTGAACAATATCGTTATATTGAGCAGTCGTTTGATAAACGTTTGACACTCCGCCCTAGCTTACTCAAGCGGCTGGATCTGTCCTTGCACGTAATATTTGAATATTTTAGCTATTGACATCTAAACATTATATATTTGAAAAATAAGGAAAACATAATAAATGATTGTTGAAAAAATAAAGAAAATGAAAATAAGAAATTTATTAGAGTATCAAATATTGATTTTCTATTATATACAAGATACTCTTTAAGAATAAAGAAACTCTTTAAGAATAAAGAAACTCTCATCATATAACTATTAGGTCATTTGCAAAAAAATTCAAATCACACCCTGAAATCAAGCTTAAAAATAAGGAGATGAATTCAGACAGAAATGAAATGTCACGGGTTGAAATGAAACTTGTTTGTATATTCACTGTAATAAAATCACTATATGAGGGGGAATAAATGTCCCTCTAGATTCAATTATTAAGCAAACCAAATTGGACTTATTTGATTTGGTTAAAAACAATTGAACATGGACAAATTATATTAATTCAAGAAACATCGCTATTAATTAACAGTTTAATAATACTAGTAGTAAGCACGTGTGTTGCACGTCTTATATGTAGAATGAATGATATGCATAATATTTTTAAAGTAAGGTAATTGTTCATGTTAAAAGAAAAAATTAAACTTGTCAAAGAATATACATATAAATAAAAGTTTTATGAAAATTATGTACATAAAGTGAAAATGCTGAATAAATTGAAATGTAACGATTTGCTTATTTTAGACTTTGGTTGGACCCCTATTTTCAACTATTACGACGACATCAACCAATTTTGTGATACAGATAGATACGAAAAAAATCAAATTAGAAGATATACATTTGATTAAGTTTAAAATATTTATGTGTAAGTAAACTAAAGGTACGTAAATAATTTTCAAATTAAAAAAATTACTCATTTTTTTTGTACCATAAACTTATTTACCTCAAAAAACAAAAACAAAAAAAGTATATTATCTGAACATATTTAGAAACAAAAAATTATATATTAATCATGCTCGTCATAATAATTCATAGCATTTATTTTAAATTAGAAACCAATGTTACACACAAAATAGATATTGAAGTGAAAAATCTTAAATAAAAGTTTTCCTTTCCTTTTGAATGGTAACAAATGGAAGAATAAAAATTCTTTATTTAAATGTACTGAGATAAAAATCTTTTTCTTTTGTTTATATATTTATATATAATAAGTAACAGGATTACCATCAATTTTTATGCTTATACAAAAATGAACACGTAATAATAAATACTCAATACTATAATAATTAATTTTTAGAACGCATAATATTAAATTTTATTAATACTTAAAAAATTGGATTTACTGAAAATGTGTAAATGAGATGCGAAGCTTGTATTAGTGTGTGAATATAAATATGGGAAGTGTAAGTAACTTCTAATTATTAGGAGTAATTAGTAAGGTTTTTAAGATTGATGGATAATTTTTCCCGTCATCGATTATTTCTCTCCTAACTATTGATCGCATTTAAGCACTTTTTTCTTTTCAATTTATCGTCTTTTGTATTTAAATAGTTATATTAACAACTATTAATTAATTAAACATGAAATTTATAATTTTTGACTGAAAATATTGACAATGTTATATAAGGAAAAAAAATTATAAATTGAACATTTCTCATGTATCTCCACATTTTATTTTTATATATATTGTAATTATAATATAACTATATAAGTAGATAAACGTCGATTTTAAGTGAAGCTCACGGATATAAATAATAAATAATATAATATATATACATGTACGTATATAATAACATTATAATATATTAAAGGTGGCATTAATGATAGATTAATTAAAATTTGATTTCATGTAGTAACCTTTTAAGTATAGAGTTCATTTCTCATAGTGGAGTATTCATAATTTTGGGTTAACTAAATTAAGTTTGATCAGTTAAAATCAAAGCTCTTCTACATATATAATCATATTAAAAATATAATAAATACTATTTTATATAATAATTAATCTACCATTATATTAATGCAACTTTTAATATATTTTATTATATAATTATAATAAAATTACATCTATATATGTGAGCTTAGATTTTAAGTGTAAAACTTAATTTCAACAATGCAGGTTAAGTAATTAAACTTAATTTGATTAATGTAAAATTTTAGGTACTCCAATATAAAATAATAAGTATTACACTTAATGGATATCAAATGAAATTAAATTATATTAAATGGTACTATATTAAATATAGGGTAGAATTGGCATATAGCTAAAAATATAAGAGATTTTTATTAAGAGAATTAATTCAATTAATTCAACATGAAATTGAAAAATGGGTATTGTGTAAGGAATTCAAATGATAGCCTTAAATAACCATTTATAGAAATTAAAAAATATTTTTAATTTAATTAATAGCATTACACTTAAATGGATATTAAATGCTACTATATTAAATATATAAAGTTAAAATTGACATGTAACAAAATATGTAAGGGTAAAACTGGTATTCAAAAGTTTCTCCTCAATCCGCACTTTTAATATATTGTAGATTAGAGACAATTATCAACTAAACTTAGAAATTATTTGACAACCATTATTGTAGAAAAAAAGTTTTGAATAGTGATTTTTATGAGAATGTACGGTTAAAAAGTAGGGAAAAGTTTTTGGTATACTTGTAAAATATTTTATTATATGAATGTGTAATTTTGTAGCAAATCATAAAATAAATTAATGTGTGTTAAACAAGTGCGTAGTCATATTTGATGGGCTAATGAGGCGAAAAGGATGAATTACTTCCATATGTATACATGTCAATTTCAATGCAGTGAGAATTGAGGGCTATTGTTCAATTTAATGCACGATTGCAGAACTGCTTTTAAGCATGATTCGAGAAGGTAATATGGTGTTGGACCATGAAGGAAGGTTAAAAGGCAGAACAAACTCAAATAATTAGGGGAGAGGCGACTGCTCGAAGATCGGTTGGACTTCTTTGAATGGACCGATTAAAGGTTCTTTAGAATTTTATACACACACACACACACAGAGGAATGACCTCCTAAGTACTGGTGACGTGACATACCATTTAATTGGTGAATTATTAAATACATGAGACCTACCATTAACTTGTACACCATTTAATTGGTGAATAAGTCAATGTAGGTCCCATGTATTTAATGATTCACTAATTAAATGGTGTGTCATGTCATCGGTGATTAACATAAGCTAACTTAGGATATATATAACAAATCATGCTAATTTTCAAAACAGGGCAAGAGATGGAGAAATCTGTGCATGAAAAGAGGGCTAAATGTGAGTTTTAAAACCCTAATTTCCATAAACTAGCATATAAATGCTCAAAATATGTTGGGAAAAAAATTGGCAGAATAGTCCGTTTATGGCTGATTTTGATCAAGTACAACTTCAATTAAACATGCAACAAGTCACATTATAAACACATATATTGAAGTAGATCGGATTGGATGTCTTACTCAGTCTCCTGTACTAGATATCGTCATAATAGTAATCTATGTTCATTGTGTTTTAATAGATCATAGCTGAAGAGCGAACATCTGAGGATCATAAGAGATTTATTTTGTCGATCTTAAATAAATTTTATTAAATATAAATGTCATATCACAAATTTCTTAATTTTTCTTTTTTAAAGACAACACATCACAATTTTCTTATAAATGTCGCATTACAAATACTTACTCGTGAATCTACATCGTCAAAGACTTAGTTTTTAACAAATACAATGTCACATCATAAATTTTTTAGCATTATGAAACGATAGAGACAAGACCTGAGTTGAACACTTAAAAACACGTGTAAGAATTTGATTTGATTTTAATTTCTATTTTATTAGCTCTTCTTGATGTATTGTCTAAATAATATTTTATTTAATCAGGATTGACTATATATTTTCTAAGAGTTAGGGACCTAATTAATTATTGTAATTATGTCTTAAGGGTTTTGTAACGTCGGCTGCAGCAAAATTAATTTGGTTTCTTTTGTTTAAATACAATTTTGAGATATCTTTCATTTTCAGGCTTCCTTTTATGAATTAACAAATCTTGATCCTCAATACTCAATATTTCTAAAAAATAATGCGTTTTTTTTATCGTGTTATTCGAACAAATATCACTCGTGCTACTTCAACATACAAGCAACAAAAATTTAAAGAAAAAATAAGTAAAAATGTATACACATTCTACAAAGTCCTCTTAGACATATATGATTTGAATTTAGTTAAATATTAATTTATGTAGTAATTAGTTGCAATATGAAACTATAATTAGTTTCTATAATTTATTATGTTTTCAATTTATTGAACTATTAATTAGCATGTTGGTTAAGCAAAAAAAATTGTCAAAGTTTTATAAATAATCATGTGATGGATATAATCACAAGTTTCTATTTTATTAGTTTAACAATACATGAAATTTGATATACATATAATAAATTTGATTATAGCCAACTCATCTGGCATAGCTATTAATGTTACCTTGAGAGATTTAATATGCCTTAAGCATATAATTAAAGGAATATTATCATGAGGAAAGTAAATAAGCGTTGTAGTCTTTTTTCCTTGGCTGATGCTATGTGGTTCAAATAATGAACTAGATGGCCAGTAGAGGATAACTCCCACTATGTCAGATGACCTAAACTATGTCAGGTTACGTCTATCATGACATGAAGACTGCTATTATGCTAACTTGACCGATGCCATGCTTGCTTGAACATAGAGTGCAGTTGACTTTCACTGTGTCAGGTGACTTTTGCTATGATAGGGTTTTTACTGCTATGCTAGAACTAGTGTCGCGCGTGGCTCGACTACTTTCATATCTACTCTCACCCCACTTGATGTCCAAGAGGATGATCTAGAATGTTCTGGACTAGACAGTGATAGAATAACCTTATACATTGAAAAATTATGACAAGCTACTGGAATTCCAAGAAAAAATAATAGTGGAATAAGAAGATGTAACACTTTAATTAATTAAAAGAAAAGTCAAACCAAAAAAAAAAAAGGAAATTAAACAAATTAAAAGGTTGGGCGGTTTAACCAAATCCATCCCAATCCAATACATTATATATATATATATATATATAGATACACACACACAAACACAATCCAAACCCATTTCATATTCAATACACAAATAGAGAAACGAGAAAGAGAGAAGGTAAGAGAGAGAAAAAAAGGAAGAAGAAAGAAAGAAAAAATTTCGCCAACATGTTAGAAATAAGTTCTTCTACTATTACGCTCGAATTCCTCAATTTTGAAAGGTAAGTAAAAAGTTACTTATTGTCAAGTTATGTTTAATTTTAATGTTGTTAGATTGTTAGATTAAATTCAATTTCATTGAAGGGGTTAAGTATAATAAACTATGAAATTTAGCAAAATGAAAGAAAAACTAGTTTTAGTGATTAAAGAGATTTTAGAAATCGCTCAAATGTAAAATGATTAAGTTTGGGTATCATCTATTTAATTATTAAAATTACTTAAAATAATTAATTGTTGATTTAAAAATTATATCATATTTCACGCGACGATACCGACATCGGGACAGTTTATCAACCGAGTTGATTTTGCAACATAGTTCTGTGAGTGGAAAAAGTTAAACATTTTTAAAGTGTTTATAAATTAAGTATATGTGCAATTATGTGTTTGATTTTATGATTATTATAGAAGTTTCTGTTATTATGATACATGTGGAATCTCAAAGATTATTTATGGCACATTTGTAACTTGATATGTAAGACATGTGATATTGAGATTTGTTTGGTATGTGAGACATGTAATATTGAGATCGGTCTAAAAAGTACCCGTGATTATATATTTCTTCTAGTTCACAGAGGGGCCTTGGCCGTATTCTATCCTACACGGAGGGGTCTTGACCGGATATTGGTTTCGACCGTGTACTTATAGCTCACAGAGGGACCTTTGCCATGTTCTAGAATTGATTATCAAAGGTCTTTGAGACCGGCTTTCATTCACGGAGGGGACCAAAGGCCCGTGGAGAAAGTGGTTAGCCCGAGGGACGGATTTACAGATTTTAGTCTGAGGGTACATTTTTGGTAGATCACATGTGATGTGATGAGATGATGTTATAGATATCAACTGATGACTATATCGTGATTATGAGATGATATTTATAGTGTTATGAGAATGTTTCACTGTTTGTCTATAATTGTATGAGGCTATCATGTGAAGTATTTAATGATATGAACTTAACGTTTGATAAAAATGTTTAAAGGATAAAGTATGATTATTTTTGAAGTCTTTTACTCACTGAGCTATCAACTCATATTTTTCTAAAATTATTTTTACAGGTAATGTTGGTCCTTGATAGCTTGAGGAGCCTGGTGATTTCAAAGTTAGAGCCACCCAACATGTTGAAGGATATGAGTCAATTAGATTAAACCATGAATTAAAGTTTTGAGCCCATCGCATTATGTTTTGCATAAGCATTTGATTTTGATGCATTTTTTGAAATAACTCATAGTTAGCATTGATGATAGATCTGACATCTAGTTAGCATTTATTCTTGGTGTCATAAGATTACCTAGAGAATGAAGATAGAGAGAAAAACACTTACGGTTTACAAGAGAGAAGAAGATATAAATGAAAAAACGAGATTCTATTCCTTTTATATAGGAAAATTTCAGGGTTGGCAAAAAGTCCAGGCCCATGAGCTGACCCACATTTTAATAAAATTCTCTACTATGCTGTAAATTCAATCTATTTGCGATAATAAAATAATGATGAAAAATAAAAAATTGCAATGTAATAATTCAACAACGCTACCTCTTGATAATAAATATCGACAAAAGGTAGAGGGGTTAGTGATGCTATGTGGTTCAAATAATAAACTATGATGACATGTAGAGAGAAGATAACTCCCGCTATGTCAGACGACTCCCGTTATGTCAGCTGACGTCTATCACGATGTGGTGACTGCTGTTATGCTAACTCGACCAACTCTATACTTGCTTGACCATAGAGTGAAGATGACTCCCACTATGTCAGGTGACTTTTGCTATGATAGGGTGTTTACTGCTATGCTAGTCTGACTACCATCGTCTGCGGGCCAACTACTTATGTGCTAAACTGACCACTATTATCCAAACTACCAAAACATCATTGGAACTGATGAGAAACCGTTCCGACGGTTATCATTAAACCCACCATTCAAGTTATGGGTAGAAGGTAACCACTTAACAAGTGGTTGGGGGAGGAAGCCCCCATCCACTTTTTTGTAGGATCACTAGAGAACTAAAGACATCATTTTCCTTCCCAGGAAGACATAGAGTTGTATCCAAACTATTTCATTGACCAATGTTTTGTCCCATTGAGTTTTTAGGCAAAGTTTTTAATTAGACAACTATTGTAGCGTATTCAAAAGAATAAATGTACCATTTTTCCTTCATTAGGATTTTTTCACAAGGTTTTTCCAAATAAGATTTTAATGAGATATATTCTTTCTATCATGAATATCCATAACCTAAAAGACATTTACCCTCAAAATAATACTCCAATATGTATGAAACTTAGGAAGAGATCAACAAGGGCTGTTTTTTGAATCATCATGTTACTACAGTTGTTAAATATTGATAAATATCTCATGTGAAGGCAGTTTTATTTGAATATTATACAAGACAACATGAGATATACTCCACCAAAAATTACAATATTGAAAATATTGACATACAAGATAAGGATGAATTGATACAAGAATTAAAATTAGGGAGAGCAGTTGTATCTTTTTCCTTCGATCAAGTTTTGTTCCACTGAATTTTCTTGACAAGATTTTAAGGAGGAAAATATATTATAATGTGTCATTTAAAAAGAAGTGTTGTAAATAATATGATTATTAGTGAATGACAATTATACCCTTGCATCCACAATTCTATTATCATCGTATCTCTAATTCTTCCCCATAAATATGGAGGTTTGGTTCTTATATAATACACAAGTCTATTGACTTTTATACTTCTTCTACTTTCACTCTAGTTTATAACACTTGCTATAAAATAAAAACTTAAAAAAAAAGGATAAAGGAAAAACGGTTTCACCAAAAAATTTGATAAACACGGTAGAAAATAAGGTTTCCAATAAATGTCTCATGCACCAACTTCAATAAAAGAGAATATTAGATGTATGTTTATTAGCAGATCAAATTTGCAAATTATAATAAACACTAGAATCTTTAATCTTTAAGTTACAAATAGCTGTTTTGGCATTGGAATAATAAGATTTACGAGCATTAAAATGTTGACAGACTTGATACTTTTGCTTGGAAAGAACAGAAAATGTTCTTCCGTATCTTGAACACAGAAATTTTAATTATAAAAAACAATACTGAGCATGTTAATGTATACAACAATTATAACAATTGTATCGAATAGAAAATCCAACCACTTATATGATGAATTTGATAAACAAGTCATTTTGACATTTCGTATATTCGGTTCAAAATACTAACGATATTCCAACACATAAAAAAGTAATAAAACCAATGAAGATTAATTTTGGTTAATTGAGATACAACATGTTTACATATAAATTGAATGACTATTGGCGAGAGAGGTATTGATTTCTCTTAATGGGTTCAATGCATATATTTGGAGCACATGAGTTGGGAACATTTTCCCTTATTTCATCCAAATGAACCTTATTCTTGTATTCACGTTCTTCTATAAACTTGTCATGTAAAATGTTGCATTTGTATTTACAAATACTTTATTGCTCTGAGGACTACAGACGTAAAATTTTCTTGTTCTCTCGTGCCTTCAATAAGTAAATCGCAATTTGTAGGGGACATCCCCGACATGATGTTTCAAGAAATGAGAAGCCCGTCATGGATTTGGCCATATCCAACAAGGTCATGTTTCTCCTTTCTGAGTAACCATTTTGTTGGGGGTAGATGATGCACTCAGTTGGAATATAATCTCATTCTCTACAGGTGCATTCTAAAGTAATCGGACAGATACTCTCACTACAAAAAATATGGGCTCCACTGACCAAAGTTTCAACGACCAACAAATATTGGTTGGTATAAGTCATGTTCACCGACCAAAGCTTGATCGGTGAAATTGTCGATCTGTTAAAATAGAATAAATTTTGGAAGGGCATTCAGAGACCAACATTTGGTCACTAGTACCATTATCCAGCGACTAGCATTGCCGTGGTCGCTATACCAATTGGCGGGGAGAACCCCACGAAATTTTGGTAACTCCTTTACCAATCAAGGCTGTGGTCGTTGAATAGAAATGCCTCCAGTGACCAACATTTGGTCGCTGGCACTAGTATCCAACGACCAAAATTTTCGTGGTCGCTATACAGGTTGGTAGGAAGAACCTCGCCTAATTTTTGACAACTCCTTACCGACCAAAACTGTGGTCGCCGAATATAAATGCCTCTAGCGACCAACATTTGGTCGTTGGTACCATTATCCAGCCACCAACATTGTCGGGGTCGCTGGAACA
This sequence comes from Olea europaea var. sylvestris, assembly GCF_002742605.1. Taxonomy (NCBI): domain Eukaryota; kingdom Viridiplantae; phylum Streptophyta; class Magnoliopsida; order Lamiales; family Oleaceae; genus Olea; species Olea europaea. Next base: position 28,465,365 of record NC_036254.1, read on the forward strand.
CTTGGCGCAGTTTTCCCCTCCTTTTTTCACTTTTTTTTTCAAATATTTCGCAATCAAATCTATGGTTGCTAGTTAGTCCTATGTTCCAGCGACCAGAGTTTAGTCGCTGATGGAACGTTCCAGCAACCAAGTATATTTGGTCGCTGGAACCTCTGGCGGAATTCTAACCCACATTTTTTTCACTTTTTAAAACTGCTCAACGACCAAATCTATGGTTGCTAATTAGTCCTATGTTCTAGTGACCACAGTTTGGTTGCTGGAACACTTGGCACAATTCTTCCTGGCTTTTTTGTTTTCACTGTTCAGCGACCAAAATTTTGGTTGCTGGTTAATAGTAGGTTTCAGCGACCATATGTTGGTCACGGGTGTAAATCTAAATTAACACTTGGCACCATTATTCCTCCAATGTGAAAATCTTCTTATGTTCTCCCATTTCACTAATTATTGAATTTCTCACTGTTTGATTTCACCATTCGATCGATTTCTTTTCACACTTGTCATTTATGCTCTTCGATTTCCCTCATAAAATTTTCATGTCCTTCTAAAATTTTTGTATTTCCCTCTATCTTTTTCTCTTATCTACTCAAATAGTTCATTTCCTTATTACCTTATTTCCAAATCCATAACCCTATTTCATCTCTCACCCCTTCCCCCGTCTCATCCCTTTCTCATTATCTAGGTTTCAACTTTCATCCTCTCTTCTCAATTAGTACCACACCCACCAACCAAAGAATTTTATGATGACCCACACATAAGAATATATTGGTCAACATGTTCAAAGTATGATGACCCACACATAAGAATTTTATGATCAATTTCATGATCCACACAATTGCTATCAAGAGTCATGGTCAATACTCACTCAAAACCGACCCAGTCGATTTGGGTTAATTGTAATCCAAACTGAACCACAAAGATTTGAAAACAATTTGATCGGGACCATATTTTGTCATTGGATCTTTCAGTGGTTTCAATTAGGACTTTGGCTCAAATTAGATCAAACAGTTCCAAGATAAATTCCATTTTGAACATCAATACATCATCTTGGTTAAAATAAAAAAGAAAAGAAGTAATACAATCACCTTTTCTCATTTGTTATCCATTTTAATATAGTGTAGAAGATGGAAGATTTTAGTTTTGATTTTTGCTTTTGTACGCACATTCGATTATTAACTCCTTGATTCGCTGTCGTCGTTACTAGTACAGCCTCACTATCATAGTTGTAGGGGAGAAATCCATCTTACTGATGTGAATTCACTACAAAAAAATATCTAAATCGTGACCAAAAAATATTGTCGCGCAAATAGAGATTTTGTTGCAAAAATAATTTTGCGACAACATTATGTTTGTTGCAAGCAATGTCGCGCTATATGAGCCACAGAATGTATTTTGCGACAACTTTCGATCATTTGTTGCATTAAAAAATATGCAACATTATTTGTTTGACGCCAAAAAATATGAAATAGCAACAAGATATTTGTTGCCATAATATCGTCGCAATACATATATGTCGCAAAAAAATAAAAGGGCGACAAAACTAGAAGTGAACCCTTTGGCAACCAAAAGTTGGTCGCTGTTATTTATATGTTCAGCGACCACACGTATTTGGTCGCTAGAACCCTTCATCTACGATCTATTAGCAACCAGTTCTGTGGTCGCTAAAGGTTTTTACCTACCGAAAACTACCCTTTAGCGACCAATATATTTGGTTGCTGGAACCAATTTTTATTTTTTTTTATTTTTTATTTTTTGTAGTGTCTCCACCACAATCTAATTGAGTGTCTTATTGTTATTACCTAATTTCCTTTTTGCTCCTCAATTCCTTGAGCTTTTTAAGGGGCTATAGACTTGTCATCCATTTGGTACACATAGACGTATCTTGAGTAATCGTCTATAAGAGTGATGAAGTACTATACCTACCTCTAGTCTAGACACTATTGGTCTATAAATATTATAATGCAGTAATTCCTAGATGTACAGAATCTCCTTGTCATCTTACCCTCCAAATAGGATTCTCATAATGATAGAGATTCCACATTTAATTCACTTAGCCCCTGTTTGGTACAGGTTAAAATCTAGATTTAATTTAAGTCAAAGTCAATAATTAATTTTAACAACATATTTTATGAGACCTACAACTTTTTAACCACACATCCCATCAACTTTTATCAAAATCTAATAAAGATCTTACTTTAATCTCTATCAAACACAGGCTTAAAACACCATACATTACCAGCCTTCAAATTTTATTATGGTTTATGTGACCACGTCTAAGGTGTCATGAATAAGTCTCATTATAAGTGGGAGACAATTTTATGCAAAAATTAGAAGTAATGATGTTATTAATAGAGCCAACAACAAAATTCAAAATATATGATAATTGTTAAAAAATTGTCCATGACAAATAAGATGATTATTCAATAGAATATCAAGTCAACCGCGCAAAAATAACTGAATATCCATGCTAAAATAACTAAGTTACACAAATTAAATTTTATTTGATGTCGAAACAAAATTATAATTTTTTAAATTCAAATGTTACAGATCCAATGACTCTAGCAGATACTATTTTCAATGGAACATATAAAAGTGAAGTCTCTATCGCTAAGCTCCATGTTTACCTGGAGCCCCTACAATGAATTGCGAATACGATCAATAGCTCCAGAATCAACTATTCATTTACCAATAAAATCAACCACCCGTTGGGACTCAATGCAGGATAAAGAACCATTATTTTGCTTTTTGGAAGCTGGGTATTTCGAGCAGTTCCTTTTCTAATAACCTTGTCGTCCACAGTGAAAGAATTTCTCCTTGGACTTTCCTTCCATCCGCTTTCTTGGTCAATCGTCGTTGCCCTCCTTGTTGGACTTCTTCCACTTGTTTTCTCTCTTGCCCTTTCAGCTTGTAAAAGAATGGTCCATAGCACAAGAAACGACAAAGGCTTTTGGTCTTTAAAATAGTTTCTATATCAACTCGGGATATGTTAATCTTTTTTATGTTATAATTAACCTTGAACTGCCAAAACATCTCAGGGAGAGTCTCTAAAGCCATTTCAACCTGTCTCCTATTTCATTTCAGCATCTAAGACCTCAGCCACATTAAACTCAGCAATTACTGAAAGCATATAATCTCTCGCAAGCATCCCTAACTTCATGAATCATGCTCATGACAGACCTAATGGCAATCTATCAGCTTTGATGACCTTGGTATCCAAACATCTCTCGAAGACTTTTTATAATCTTACATGATGTAATAATCAGTTTTAATGAGTAAAATAAGTAATTTTTTTAAACATATTTTGTTACTTTTCTAACAATAGGAAAGTAGAACAATCTCATGATTTTGGAAAAAAAAAGATCAAGTAGATTTACAATTTTCATAGGTGATTCAACAGTACCAATGTCAAAATTATTTGCTTTGTTAGAGTATTTTCAAGAGATTATTTACATTTAAATATTCTTTATTTAAATAGCAAATCCTTATATTATGGTTAAATTAAAATTGTAAAATAGAGAATTAGTTCGACTTTCTACGTTTGAAGAGTCAAACTCACTTTCTATTTGTATTTTTTATAGTGATAACATTTAACAAATTTCAAGACTCAATACTTCACTTCTTAAACTATTCAAATAGTATTTGAATATTTTAGCTATTGACATATAAAATTTATATATTTAAAAAATGCAAAAGATATAATAAATGATTGTCCAAAAATGTAATTAAAAAAAAGCAAAAATAAGGAGTTTATTAGAGTGTATCAAAAAGTAAATCTAAAAATACTCTATGTTATGTACACTATAGGTTAATTTTACAAACGGTCACTGAACTGACCTGAAAATTACAAAATGGTCACTGAAGTTTAAAACTTGTAGAAACGGTCACTGAAATTTACAATCTTGCAGAAACAGTGATAATTTTTTTTCGATTTTTGGACAAGGTTTGCGGCAATTTTTCGACAACTTCTGACCTCCAAGACCGTCGAATTTGGATACCATTGAAAACCCACAATGTCCTCTTCAATTACCATCCAAAATATCCCCATAGCTCCAAAGGATTCGGCCAAAACAAGCCCGCAAAAATGGACTAATAGCTGATTTGCAAATATAAGAAATCAAATCACACATTGAAATCAAGCTATATTCTAGGATTGTTAGGAAAATATGTAATTGGCAAATCTGTTACCAAGGACCAAATTGTCAAAATTGTAAAGTCAAGGACCCAAATTGTCAATGTCCAATAGTTCAGGGACTAGAGTTGTAATTAACTAAGTTTATAGGCTAGGTCTAGGGTTGTGTGGGATGCCTCGAAGATACAAGCGGCGCTTTGATTTCGCTAGAGTATCACCCTGACCTCGCTCGAGCCACAATTGTAGAACCAACTTCGCTGAACTCACGCTGAGCCGTCGCTCGAGCGAAAGGTACGTCGCTTGAGGCTCACCAGTACCTCACTCGAGCGACCGTGTTACCTAGCCAATTCTAATTTTAAACGCTCGCGAATGTTTGACGCTCCACATTACCATATATCAACCTCTATATATACCAAACGTCCCATTCGTGTTCATCAACCCGAAAATTCACATTGAAAACACTTTGAATATTCTTTCAATTCCTTGGCAACCAAAAATCCAAATCATTCTCTCCAAGGATCAAAAGCCAAAGAAATCCTTCATTGTTCTCATACCAATCCTTGGCTTGTTGAGTAAAAAATCAAATCCATAAACCCCAAAACATCTGTCTCACAACTCCAATTAAACTTCCAAAAGATCATCAGTTTGAAGATCCGGGAAGGATTTGCTTGAAGAGCTGGAGTGCGTGGCGATTCACAGGAGGTAGAAATTATACAAGGCTGGGATTTAGCACGGATCTGCAAAATCTAGGAGGGTCTTGAGTTCATACAGCAAGGAGGTCAGAAAATTGAGAGTGTCAATGATGTCTGGCGTGCTGTAAGTTGGTTTCTACAATAGTGAATCTCTACTGGCTTGTGCACCTTTTTCGGTTTTGTGTTGTGTTAAAGTGTATGTGTCGCGCAAGAAATAAAAATTTGTCGCCAAATATTTTCCGGCAAAAAATATTTTGACTCGTCGCTTTCAACATATTTTTAGCGACAATCTTTCTTGTTTGTCGCCCCTTTTGACATATTACGACAACCCTTAACGTCGCCTTATAATTTTTTGATACTTTTTTTTCTATCACAATTTTTGCGACAAACTTTAAAAACATGTCGCGCTTCATCACATATTGCGACAACTTTTTGTATGTCGCAAAAAAATTTGTCGCTAAATCACAATTTTGTTGTAGTGATTGAGGCTACCCAATTGCTTTATCTTTTTGAGGCTACCACAATTTGGTCATTGCATGTTAACTATCAACGACCGCAACATTGGTCATTATTGACCTTAACTTTCACCGACCAGAATTTGGTCACTAAATGTCAATTACCTGTGACCACGCTTATTTGATCGCTAAAGGCATTACCGACCACTCATTGGTTGCTTGAGGCTACCCAATTGCTTTATCTTTTTGAGGCTACCACAATTTGGTCATTGCATGTTAACTATCAACGACCGCAACATTGGTCATTATTGACCTTAACTTTCACCGACCAGAATTTGGTCACTAAATGTCAATTACCTGTGACCACGCTTATTTGATCGCTAAAGGCATTACCGACCACTCATTGGTTGCAAAATACATTAATAAACCAATATTCCACTATTACTAGTGAACAGAAGTGAACCCTTTGGCGACCAAAAGTTGGTCACTGTTATTTATATGTTTAGCGACCACAAGTATTTGGTCGCTAGAACCCTTCATCTACGATCTATTAGTGACCAGCCACTGTGGTCGCTAAAGGTTTTTACCTACCGAAAACTACCCTTTAGCGACCAATATATTTGGTCGCTGGAACCAATTTTTTTTTTTGTAGTGTCTCCACCACAATCTAATTGAGTGTCTTATTGTTATTATCTAATTTCCTTTTTGCTCCTCAATTCCTTGAGCTTTTTAAGGGGCTATAGACTTGTCATCCATTTGGTACACATAGATGTATCTTGAGTAATCGTCTATAAGAATGATGAAGTACTATACCTACCTCTAGTCTGGACCCTATTGGTCTATAAATATTATAATGCAGTAATTCTTAGATGTACAGAATCTCCTTGTCATCTTACCCTCCAAATAGGATTCTCATAATGATAGAGATTCCACATTTAATTCACTTAGCCCCTGTTTGGTACAGGTTAAAATCTAGATTTAATTTAAGTCAAAGTTAATAATTAATTTTAACAACATATTTTATGAGACCTACAACTTTTTAACCACACATCCCATCAACTTCTATCAAAACTAATAAAGATCTTACTTTAATCTCTAACAAACACATGCTTAAAACACCATACATTACCAGCCTTCAAATTTTATTATGGTTTATGTGACCACGTCTAAGGTGTCATGAATAAGTCTCATTATAAGTGGGAGACAATTTTATGCTAAAATTAGAAGTAATGATGTTATTAATAGAGCCAACAACAAAATTCAAAATATAGGATAATTGTTAAAAAATTGTCCATGACAAATAAGATGATTATTCAATAGAATATCAAGTCAACCACGCAAAAATAACTGAATATCCATGCTAAAATATTTAAGTTACACAAATTAAATTTTATTTGATGTCGAAACAAAATTATAATTTTTTAAATTCAAATGTCACAGATCCAATGACTCTAGCAGATACTATTTTCAATGGAACATATAAAATTGAAGTCTCTATCGCTAAGCTCCATGTTTACCTAGAGCCCCTACAATGAATTGCGAATACGATCAATAGCTCCAGAATCTACTATTCATTTACCAATAAAATCAACCACCCGTTGGGACTCAATGCAGGATAAAGAACCATTATTTTGCTTTTTGGAAGCTGGGTATTTCGAGCAGTTCCTTTTCTAATAACCTTTTCGTCAAGTGAAAGAATTTCTCCTTGGACTTTCCTTCCATCTCTGCATTCTTGGTCAATCGTTGTGGCCCTCCTTGTTGGACTTCTTCCACTTGTTTTCTCTCTTGCCCTTTCAGCTTGTAAAAGAATGGTCCATAGCACAAGAAACGACAAAGGCTTTTGGTCTTTAAAATAGTTTCTATATCAACTCGGGATATGTTAATCTTTTTTATGTTATAATTAACCTTGAACTGCCAAAACATCTCAGGGAGAGTCTCCAAAGCCATTTCAACCTGTCTCCTATTTCATTTCAGCATCTAAGACCTCAGCCACATTAAACTCAGCAATTACTGTAAGCATATAATCTCTCACAAGCATCCCTAACTTCATGAATCATGCTCATGACAGACCTAATGGCAATCTATCAGGTTTGACAACCTTGGTATCCAAACATCTCTCAAAGACTTTTTATAATCTTACATGACGTAATAATCAGTTTTAATGAGTAAAATAAGTAATTTTTTTAAACATATTTTGTTACTTTTCTAACAATAGGAAAGTAGAACAATCTCATGATTTTGGAAAAAAAAAGATCAAGTAGATTTACAATTTTCATAGGTGATTCAACAGTACCAATGTCAAAATTATTTGCTTTGTTAGAGTATTTTCAAGAGATCATTTACATTTAAATATTCTTTATTTAAATAGCAAATCCTTATATTATGGTTAAATTAAAATTGTAAAATAGAGAATTAGTTCGACTTTCTATGTTTGAAGAGTCAAACTCACTTTCTATTTGTATTTTTTATAGTGATAACATTTAACAAATTTCAAGACTCAATACTTCACTTCTTAAACTATTCAAATAGTATTTAAATATTTTAGCTATTGACTTATAAAATTTATATATTTAAAAAATGAGAAAGATATAATAAATGATTGTCCAACAATTTAATTAAAAAAAAGGCAAAAATAAGGAGTTTATTAGAGTGTATCAAAAAGTAAATCTAAAAATACTCTATGTTATGTACAATATAGGGTTAATTTTACAAACAGTCACTGAACTTACCTGAAAATTACAAAATGGTCACTGAAGTTTAATACTTGTAGAAACGGTCACTGAAGTTTACAATCTTGCAGAAACAGTGATAATTTTTTTTAGATTTTTGGACAAGGTTTGCGGCAATTTTTCGGCAACTTCTGACCTCCAAGATCGCCGAATTTGGATACCATTGGAATGCCCACAATGCTCTTCAATTACCATCCAAAATCTCCCCATGGCTCCAAAGGATTCGGCCGAAATAAGCCCACAAAATTCGTTCCCCAAAATCTGAAAATCTGACCAGATTTTTTTAGATTTTTGGGTGAGATTTGCTACAATTTTTCGACAAATTCCGACCACCAAGACCATCGGATTTGGATATTGTTGGAAAGCTCACAATGTCCTCTTCAATTGCCATCCAAAATCTCCCCATAACTCTAAATGATTCGGCTGGAATAAGCCCATAAAATCAGTTCTCCAAAATCTGAAAAATCTGCCCAGATTGGGGAGCTAACTTTGTGGGCTTATTCTGACCGAATCTTTTGGACTTATGGGGAGATTTTGGGTGGCAATTGAAGAGAACATTGTGGACTTTTCAACGGTATCCAAATTCGACGGTCTTGGTGGTCGGAAGTTGCCAGAAAATTGTCGTAAACCTCGCCCAAAAATTTGAAAAATCTAGATGACTGTTTCTGCAAGTTTGAAAACGTCAGTAACTGTTTTTGAAAGAGCTCTAAACTTCAATGACCGCTTCTACAAGTTTTAAACTTCAGTGACCGTTTTGTATTTTTCATGTTCAATGACAGTTTCTGAAATTAACCCTATACTATTTACTCTTTTAAAAAAAATGGACTAATAGCTCATTTGCAAATATAAGAAATCAAATCACACATTGAAATCAAGCTATATTCTGGGATGAAATGTTGTGGGTTGAAATCAAACTTGTCTGTATGTTCAATATTATACAATCACTATATTGTGGGGGTAGGGGGGTTTAAATGGCCCTCTAGATTCAATATTAAGCAAAGCAATTTGGACTTATTTGAATTGGTTAAAGACAATTGAACGTGGACAAATTATATTAATTCAAGAAACATTGCTATTAATTAACATTTTAATAATATTCGAAGACAATTATCAAGTAAACTTAGTCATGTTTGATGGCTTAATGAGATGAAGAGGATGAACTATTTTGTTATGTATAAATTATCGATTTTTATGCTATTATATGAAGAATTGAGGGCTGCTATCCAATTTAATGCACGACTGCTGAAGCCCTTTTCAGGGCTATTGAAGAAGGTAGTGTGGTAGTGGACGGAAGGTAAAAAAGCTGAACAAACTCTGAATTGATATGAATGAAAGTTATATACAATGTAGCATAATGAGTCCTATTTTGACCGCCTAATGATGGCCTATGTGCCAGAAGGTGTGTGCCTTTTATTTATTATTTTTTTTTATCCAATTACTTTTAACTTTTTAATGTAAATAAACTAAATCTACTTATACTTTTATCCATTCATTCTAGTGGCGGAGTGTTCGCATTTAAACTGTTCCTAACTGGTTTTACACTATTTATCAAAAATCTTCTTCACTGTTCATTCTATTGCTTATTAAGAAAGAAAACCCTACCAGCAGCCGACTCCCTTCTTTGTTTTCCAATTTGGTCCCATCGACTTGTCGAACCTGGGGCAGAACCAACGACTGAGCTTGAAACTTGATAAAGCAATCATAAAGACCAAAGCTAGCAGAAAGTTTGCAAGATTTGTTCGAAGAACCTCATACTTGAATCATTTAGTATTTGTCGTGAAATTTTGTGAAGCTTTTACTTTCAAAAAAGTTTCTGCATGTTGTTTGTGGAGGTACTGGGAGATGTTTTTGGAAGTACTCTTGAATCCGTTGTAGCAAAATGTTTGTGATATATGAAAATGAACATGTTTTAATCATCAATAATGTTAATCTTAGTTGACCCATATAGTTTTGTTTGTAACATTAAACCAAGCCCTTCAAAATATGTTACTATGATTTTGTGTTTCCATCCTTCAAGTTAGATTACAGATTTTCAAATGTTCTAATTGAACATTTTGATTGTATTTGTGACCTGTCAAGAAAAATGATATGAGAAGAAATCCAATTTCTCTATTCATTTATTTGAATTTTTCCTTTCTTTTTGGTATCTTCCTACTTTTTTGGGCCTTTGGAGGTGAGTACAAGTTGAGTTTTACAAGAGTTATCTTTGGCCGTTGTCAGAATTGTAAAAATTTCCTACGTGATTTACTTGCTGTGAAATTTGAATATTTTGTTCCCAACCATTTTCACTGATCACTAAATAGCAATAAAAGGTTGAATGTACACTCGAAAGTAGTTGCCTATTCTATATCGATGAGAACAAAAAGGTGAAGAGAAATGCATTACTTATTTATAAAACAAAATAGATTTTCTGGATGGTTCACATATTCTTGCTAAGTTTAGCTTTACAAACATTCTATAGCTCCAAGTTTTCAACTTATGTTTACAATTTGGAAGTACTTGACGTTTGAAATTATAGTAACTCATTTTGTTATAGGTTATATTACTTATCATTTTTCACTACCATCATAATTACTATTTGCTATTTCACCATGAAAATAAACTATTCTTTTTTTTTTTTCCATTAATGAAGAATGAACTCCAGGAGAAGATAGTGTAATGCCTGAAGATATTTCACCATGATATTTTTCAAGTACCAATTTCTTATTATTTCTGCTTCAAGTCTATCGTATAACTGAGGTATGTCAATTTTATAGTATTTTAGTTTAGGTTTATTTGTTTGTTCTCGTTAGGTTCATTTCTTTTCCCAAGTTGTAAATAATTTCTTGTGCTGTTGATTTCTCATCATTTCAGTTTCAAATCTTGTGTGTTGTCAGTGTGGTAATTTTTTATTTTGCTTATACTTTTTAAGGAATTTGTGATGAATATCAGTCTGTTATCACTGGTATTCTGAGTCTTTTTATTCGAAGTACCTATCAAAATTGAATTTTCTTACGTAGGTCTTATGTGGGGGTATTGTTAGAATTTGGGAGTTAATTAATTGAATCACTTGCCATGGATCATGTTGTGGGTCGAAAGTTCAAGCTTGGGAAGAAAATTAGGAGTGGTTAATCCGGTTGGCATGAAAGCATTCAAAGATACAGAAGCACATATTCTTAGCCTCAACACATTTCAACATCTGATGCACTCCTTAACACAAGTACTTCTGTAGCTTAATTTATTGAAAAGGAGAATCAAGGTTTGAAAATGTATATAGTTACATATTTTTTTTCAATATAAATGTTGTAAATGAGTATTGAAGTTTGCTTTTCTTTTCATTATGTAATACTTAATGGAGAGAACAAACGTACTCAGGTCTCATGCTGAGAATATTATTCATACAAATTACTAATAAGGACTTTTGGTAAGTCTGTATTGCTTCATGTTGGTAGGTTATTGCACTAATATGTTGTAGATATGTATGCTAAGATTGAAACAGCTAGATTAGATTATTTTCATAATAACAAAAACAAATTCATGCTGAACTTTATCAAGGTATTGTAAATAGTGTTCAAAATGGAGAAACAAGAAAGGTAAAAATTGGACGAAATTTTGTTTTAGCACAAACTTTTACATGTGGTCCTTGTGACATGCTAAGGAGATATATGGATGGAATGGCTATTGTACAACATTATCGAAAATCAGATATCTTTTTAACTATAACATATAATCCAAATTGGCGAGTGATTAAGCTGGAACTATGTAACAATGATGAAGTTCAAAATCGATCGGATTTAATTGTGCGTATATTCAGAGAAAAATTAGAAGAGTTGAAAAATGATTTATACATGGCAAGTATTTTAGGCCTAGTTGTTGTACATATATATATTATTAAATTTCAAAAAAAAGGTCTTCCTCATGCTCATTTGTTGCTAATTTTCAATTCTTGGACATAAAATTTCTTGTGCTGAAGAAGTTGATAGAATAGTTTGCTATGAAATTCCTGACAAAAATAAATATCTCCATCTACATTCTGTAATTGTTAAACATAATATGCATGGTCCTTGTGAAAAATTTAATTCAAAATTTTTTTGCATGGAAGCAAATAAAGGTTGTAAAAATAAGTACCCTAGGGATTATTGTGATAGAACTATATTTGGTCCAAACTTAAATCTTTTGTATAAAAGTCGTAATAATGGTATTTCTATTCAAGTTAGAGGCCAAATGTCAGACAATTGATTGGTCGTACCTTACAATTCTTATCTAAGTGCAAAATTTGATTGTCACATTCATGTTGAAGTATGTTCTTCTATTAAAGTCGTGAAATACTTGTACAAATATATGTATAAAGGAGATGATCGTATTAATTTTTTAGTTCATAGGAATGAGACAGAGAAAGAAATAGATGAAATTTTAGCTTATTAGTCTGCTCAATGGATATCTCCACCTAAAGCTGTGAGGAGCATTTTTTATTCAATATGGCTAAAATTTATCTGACAGTCTGTTCTTTACAACTTCATGTTGAAAATTATCAACAAGTTACATACGACGATGAAGATGATTTGTCTACTATTGTTGACAATGAAAATACGAAACGAAAAATGTTAACAGAATTCTTTCAAATGAATGAAGTGGATGAGTTTCCTCATATACTTTTGTATCGAGATTTTCCAACAAATTTTGTTTGGAATGCAAATAAGAATATTTGAACTCGCAAGAAAAAAACATTTTGTTATAGGACGAATTTTTATAGTAAATCTATTTGAAGGAGAACAATATTTTCTTCGAGTTCTAATGAACCATATAAGAGGGCCAACATCATTTCATGATTTACGAACTAAAAATGGAGTCATTGTTCTTACCTACCGTGAAGCAGCACTTCTGCATGGTTTGTTAAGCGGAGATAATCACTGTGAAGAATATCTATCTGAATTTGTAGTTACGAAATGCCTTTTTCTTTAAGATGTTTCTTTGCTACACTTCTTGTGCCTTGCAACCCTAATAATCCAAAGCTTCTACGGGATAAATTCAAATGTTATATGATTGATGATTATGTACATGAAAAAATACCTTCAAAAGTTGTTGAAGTAGGGGCTCTATAGGATATCAGTTGTATCTTAGAATCCTTAGGTAAAAATATAAATGACTATCAAATAGTGACATACAATGTAAATATGAATAAGAATGATAGATTGAGAAGAATGGTAGAAGATGAGACAACGAATTTGGATATTGAAGGAGGTAATGCTTGTGCAACAAGGTTAAATAACAAACATCAATTTGCATACAATACGATAATGGAAAAAGTATCATCAGGATTAAGTGGTGCCTTCTTTATTGATGGTCCAAGAGAAACAGGCAAAACTTTTTCGTATAAAACATTATTAGCTATTGTGAGGTCTCAAAATTCAATTGTTTCGGCAACTGCATTTTCTGGAGTATCTAGATCTCTCTCTTACTTGGAAGTCGAATTGCTCATTCAAGGTTTAAAATTCCTTTAGAAATATTTTGGTTATGTAAGCTGCTCGATCAGAAACAATCAGTTTTAGGAACTTTGTTGAAAATATCAAAATTAATCATTTGGGATGAGGCACCCATGGTCAATCGGTTGTGCTATTGGAGCTGTAGATAAAATGTTAAGAGATATTACTGATTGTAACTTACCTTTCGGTGGGAAATAGTAGTTCACGAAGGGAATTTTCGATAAGTTTTAACAATGGTACCAAGAGGGAAAAAATAAGACATAATGAAAGCTAGTTTAGTCTTCTTTGAATTGTGGCCTTCACTTTTACATCTATCATTAACTGAGAATATGAGGGCAAAAGTTTGATCCCACTTTCTGTGATTACTTGTTGAGAATTGGAAATGGAATAGAGGAACACCATACTTGTAAGTGTATCAAGCTTCCAAATAATATCATTGTACCATTTAAGAATGAGATAGCATCTTTAAAATGTTTGATACATCATATCTTTCCAAATATAGAAGCTCATGCTGACACACATATGGCAAATCAACCTATTCCTACACCTAGAAATGAATGTGTTGATCATATTAATAAGATATTATTAGAACAGATTCCTAGTGAAATTTTTACGTATTATAGCTTTGATGGGACAATTGATAAATCAGAACAGAGCATGCAAGAAGATTTGCTCAGTAGTCTGATTTCAAATTATATTCTACCTCATGAATTGAACCTTAAAGTAAACTATCATGTAATGCTATTACGAAATATCAATCCTTCTGAAGGATTATGCAATAGAACACGACTAACTTGTCGAAAATTTTAAAAGAATGTGATCCTTGCAGAAATTACGTCTAACGAATATCTTGAAAAACATATCTTCTTACCAAGAATCCCGTTTACACCACTTGAAAGTGATAAGTCTTCAATTCCATTTAAAAGAACTTAATTTCCAATTAGGCCATGCTTTGCAATGATAATAAACAAAGTACAAGTACAAACACTTGATTTTGTTGGCTTATATTTTCCAGAACCTTTTTTTTTTTTTTTTTTTTTTTTTGTGTCATAGCCAACTTTATGTAGCACTATCTAGAGCTAAAACAATCAAATCCCTCAAAGTTTTATTTAACCCATCAAGCAACGAAAGTTTACACAGCACATGTACTAAATATGTTGTATATAAGGAAGTTCTATCGTCTGTACATATATAGAAAAACTTAAATTGAATTGTTTTAGTGCTATGTTCTTCAATGAACGAGTCAACATAGAAATTTACTTTCAATCCTTGCCTGCGAAAGCGAAAAATAGGGGACAAAATTTGAAGGCTGGAGCTGCACTTCTGATTCTAACACGGGATATCAACAAAAAATTGGTAGTCAATAAATAAATTTACCAGAAGATTTCATTTATGTTCTTCAAATGTTTGTTTTATTATTATGGATTTTATGTTATATAATGATGTCAGGCATTTGAAGCACCATCCTTTCATCATCCTGCAAAGGCAGATTTAAAAATGATGACTTGAAAATTTTTTGGTGGTTCTGCTGCAACTGAATTGTTCCTTCATACTATCAAAAAAGGTAAATCTGTTGTTAGAAAGACGTACACATATGCTTTTCAGAGCTTCTTTTTTTTATTCGAAGTCAAACTTACATTTTATCTTATATATTTGACTGTTCGTAGATATCATTCTACTTAATACAATGATCTTGAAAAAATTGACTGCAAGAAGTAAACTTATATTGATAGTGAACAATTGTCCATCATTGAGGCAATCTGTTATTCCCTTTTGTTCTTTGCAAGCTCATGTATTAAGTATTGAACTTAAGCTACATCAAATTTTATTGTTGTTTTTTGGTAATTGTATAAACTAGGGTGTTTGTAAATTTATTTCCTAATTCTCCTATTTTCTTCTATTGTTGTACTTCATAATTTATTTATTTTTTTAAGCATGAGTTGTTTTAAATTAAGGATGGAATATTTCTTGACTTGATTTCAGGTACCTGGATTAAAACAATTGTTTAGTATGCTCTTTCACAGCATGTTCAAAAGCAGTTGTCTAAAAAGGATGGGTGCGAATGGACATATGGAAAGGTGTTTAACTTGTGCTGATTGCATGTGGTTTTAATGCTATCATTTGTTCGTTTTAAATAATAGTTGATTTGTTGATATACATGTAGATCTTGAATATCAGGAGTTCCTTGAATTATTTCCTATTTTCTTTTTAGGTGCTCTGAAGGAATGCTTCTATAGCTACTCCTTTAATGGACTTTGTTCGTCAAAAAAGAGCTGCAAAGAGTGGAACTTGGGCAGGAAAATATGGTCAATCGATTGTGCTATTGGAGCTGTAGATAAAATGTTAAGAGATATTACTGATTGTAACTTACCTTTCGGTGGGAAATGGTAGTTCACGAAGGGAATTTTCGATAAGTTTTAACAATGGTACCAAGAGGGAAAAAATAAGACATAATGAAAGCTAGTTTAGTCTTCTTTGAATTGTGGCCTTCACTTTTACATCTATCATTAACTGAGAATATGAGGGCAAAAGTTTGATCCCACTTTCTGTGATTACTTGTTGAGAATTGGAAATGGAATAGAGGAACACCATACTTGTAAGTGTATCAAGCTTCCAAATAATATCATTGTACCATTTAAGAATGAGATAGCATCTTTAAAATGTTTGATACATCATATCTTTCCAAATATAGAAGCTCATGCTGACACACATATGGCAAATCAACCTATTCCTACACCTAGAAATGAATGTGTTGATCATATTAATAAGATATTATTAGAACAGATTCCTAGTGAAATTTTTACGTATTATAGCTTTGATGGGACAATTGATAAATCAGAACAGAGCATGCAAGAAGATTTGCTCAGTAGTCTGATTTCAAATTATATTCTACCTCATGAATTGAACCTTAAAGTAAACTATCATGTAATGCTATTACGAAATATCAATCCTTCTGAAGGATTATGCAATAGAACACGACTAACTTGTCGAAAATTTTAAAAGAATGTGATCCTTGCAGAAATTACGTCTAACGAATATCTTGAAAAACATATCTTCTTACCAAGAATCCCGTTTACACCACTTGAAAGTGATAAGTCTTCAATTCCATTTAAAAGAACTTAATTTCCAATTAGGCCATGCTTTGCAATGATAATAAACAAAGTACAAGTACAAAGTTTAGTATGCTCTTTCACAGCATGTTCAAAAGCAGTTGTCTAAAAAGGATGGGTGCGAATGGACATATGGAAAGGTGTTTAACTTGTGCTGATTGCATGTGGTTTAAATGCTATCATTTGTTCGTTTTAAATAATAGTTGATTTGTTGATATACATGTAGATCTTGAATATCAGGAGTTCCTTGAATTATTTCCTATTTTCTTTTTAGGTGCTCTGAAGGAATGCTTCTATAGCTACTCCTTTAATGGACTTTGTTCGTCAAAAAAGAGCTGCAAAGAGTGGAACTTGGGCAGGAAAATATTACCATTTGTTCACTACTAAATGGTTTTATATTTCTCCCTTTTAAGGAAATATATTGTATCTAAGGTGCTAATTGGTAAGGAACTTCATGCATGTAGCATAATTAGTAGCGGATATTCTCTCAGAATTTTCACATTATCTTGATAGCTTTGAGGTTTTTATGTCTAAATTTTACTTTTTAACATAAACAGGTTGACAAGTTGAAAGTTTTTTTAGAATTGCTTTTCAGCTCCTCTTCTAAAGTTGAGAAGCGCATCTCAAATAATAGGTATTAAATTGGATATAAAAAAGATTATGCAAGTCAACCCCCTTTCGTTAATTTTAGTCCAAGAATAAGATGCTTATAATGATTTGATCTTTATTTTTATCTACTTGCATTCACTTTTTTAAGAACTTTCAATCACCTATATTCATTCACTTTCTTTGGAAGGCATTTGCCATTTTGAAGTTTTATGTGACTTCAACCTTCAATGCATGCTCATTGGCAGCGTTACTTATTGAGAATGGTAATACTTATTATGCATTTTATTTAATCTATTTCCTTAAATTTTTTTTTTTTTTTTTTTACAGCTTAGAAAGAAGATCCGTTAAAGTTTCGTGTAAGCAAAGTTAGTGAAACAGAAAAGGTATTTTCCCACATACTTATTGCTTTTGGCTAAGTATGTGGATGTGTTCAGAAAATGAGAACAAAGTACACATCTTTGATTTTAGATTCTAAGATATGCATGTAAAGACCATTCTTTTGTGTTTATTATGAGTGAACTGATATACTTACCTCCTATTTCACTAATATTAAAGGGAAAAAATGATGCATTAAGAAGTATAAAATGCACTATCATAGTAAAATCATATTAGTTTCAATGATTCAACCATATAAAAATAATTTCCTCTTATGAGTCTTTTAAAAATAGATAACTTGTTTGCAATTTAGTTATTTCAATAGAAAGTTCTCCTATCCAAAAGGATTGCATTTGATAATTTTTGTTCGATTAAATCTATAAACAAGTAGGCAAGCATTTTTCTATAGATGCTTAAGCACAATCATTAGCCTTTTAACCACTGGATTGAAGGTGTGAGTTACTATTTTCTTCATATCCTCTGTTGTGAATTGTATTTAATTATAAGTTACCAGTTATTATCTGATAATAGTATCATTTGAGTTGATATAGATTCTTATTCACATTATGTAAGTTCATCCAAGCTACCGTTTTAGACACAACTTACGTTTCTATTATGAAAAGTGGTGTAAAAGTAATACCAGTGAACACTTTTTCCAATGGCAATAAAAATCTGAACTTAGTCGATGTTTTGAAATTTTGATTTATATTGAAAGTATCATAGTTTATCCAAGTTGGTTAACAAATCTTACACATGGCAAACAAATCAATGTTCAGCAGTAATCAAGATCAAAGCTTTATGAACAGATTATGAAGTATTCATGTTTATCTATCATCTGATCATTTCTCAAAGCAAAGTGGTGGCTCTATTTGTTTTGGTAATTTTAGCTTCTTGTACTATTGCCTAGGTGATTATAGCTTCGTAGTATTGGATCAAACTACTAACTTGTTCTATCTAATATTTTCCTAGACAGATGAAAACTTAATTCATCTTCACTTAAACTTTTAACAGTTCAAGGTAGCTATTTAGTGCTACAACTGAACAGCTGGATTGATAAATATTTGTTGTATGCTTCATTATGTTAATTTCTATTGCTTATTCAGTTTAACATTAATCAGTATTTGTATGTCATATTTCTAGTTGTCGAGCCTGCGGGAATGCTAATTTTTGTCTTCATACTTCCTTATGTGTTTAGTTGAATTTAATTAGTTCAAACACGATTTCATCATTTATTCATTAGGATATTTGATAATATTTTTCATGCTTTAAGGAAGTAATTAGTTCAAGTACCTTATGGAGTTATCTATTGACCATGATTTGTATGCCATTATAAACAATCTATTGGACTCTCTTCTCAATGGAATAGTGGGTGCAAGCTAGCAACCTTTCTTGAAGTTTACACTCAAACAGATGGGTCTCCTTCACCGATCGGTGCAGAAAAATTCTAGGTCTCTTGTAGCGCTATAGATTAGATACGGCCCTGAGAATATGGCAGATGAATTAAAATCTAAAAATGAATCCGTGGTTGAATATGATAGAACTTTTAATTGAAACTTGATGTTGTAGGGCCGAAAAAATTGATGTTTCTTCACGTTGCTGCTGGTAGGGATGCATCTAATAATATATTGGATACACTAATCGATGATCCTAGAAAAGTAATATAGTTTCTCTTTCCATCACTTTCAATGGTCATAGGGAACCATTGAAATTTGTTCTTTCACACATGCATTTTCCTAGAAAATCGTTCATTATCTTACTGGGCTTATGCTATGTTTGCTTGCCCTTCAAATTCGAAAATTGTGTAAATTTTGGGAATGGATTTGTGGAGGTCAAATGTAATTGTTAATAAAAAGTAATGAAATGCTTTGTTAGAGATAAAAGCTTTGGTTATATCATTTTTCTCTATCCTTTGCATGTAGGGAACCATTGAAATTTGTTCTTTCACACATGCATTTTCCTAGAAAATCGTTCATTATCTTACTGGGCTTATGCTATGTTTGCTTGCCCTTCAAATTCGAAAATTGTGTAAATTTTGGGAATGGATTTGTGGAGGTAAAATGTAATTGTTAATAAAAAGTAATGAAATGCTTTGTTAGAGATAAAAGCTTTGGTTATATCATTTTTCTCTATCCTTTGCATCCCTCTAAATTCTATCTTAGCTTAAAAGGAAAAATGTGTTCAAAACAGGTTTTAGCTGCCACTCAGACACTGGGAAATGCAAGTAAAAAGTAATTATAAGAAACAAAAGATGCCATGAGACAATTTATACGAGTGTTTCAGGTCCCTTTTTTTGGAAGCTAAATTGTCATAAAAAAAAAAATACTCATTGAACAAAGTTTCAAAGGACTAATGATGATTCTAAATATATTTGTAGGATGCTAAAAAATGAAAATGCCGAGCACATTCTTATCTTGTTTGTTGATCATCTTTGGTCCCTTTTTTTGGAAGCTAAATTGTCATAAAAAAAAAAAAAATACTCATTGAACAAAGTTTCAAAGGACTAATGATGATTCTAAATATATTTGTAGGATGCTAAAAAATGAAAATGCCGAGCACATTCTTATCTTGTTTGTTGATCATCTTTATCGAATTGACAATATGGACTTTGTTCAGACTGATTATTTTAGAGCTGGTCATCTTTCATATCGACCCATTGAAGAGCGCATCTGTAGAACAAAGACTTGTCTTTGATCCTTCTTGAGTTGAAATCCGCCTAGCCTAATGTGGTACAGAGATGGTGAAGGGTAAACCTGTTGGATTATAACCAACTTAAGAGTGGTCCACATATCTCATATCCCACTACTTCAGTAACTGACCCAATGTTTAAAAATTCATATTTGGCAACCACCCATAATCTGAGGATGAGCAAAATCGCTCTGTCATGGGTAGAGCAATTATAAAAGGGGGTACAGAGATGGTGAAGGGTAAACCTGTTGGATTATAACCAACTTAAGAGTGGTCCACATATCTCATATCCCACTACTTCAGCAACTGACCCAATGTTTAAAAATTCATATTTGGCAACCACCCATAATCTGAGGATGAGCAAAATCGCTCTGTCATGGGTAGAGCAATTATAAAAGGGTTGAGATCCATTCGGAAGGTCCCTAAGCTCATTTTTTACGTTCAGTTTTTATACATCATCTAAGCAGTGAGAAAGAGAGCTTAGAAGAGCCTTAACCCGAAATCAAATACTACCCATAAGCTTGAGAAAGTGTGTGAAGAACGAAAATGACGGGAGGTACGTTTTCGATCCAATCTATTTTGAATTGATCTAAATGCTATTTGTTGATTAAAGTATATTTAGATCGCTTAAGGCAACTTATATTTGGTATCAGAGCCTTCGTTTTGCCTCTGCCTTATTTGTTCTTAACCTGCACACTTTTTGTTAAAAAACTTAGTTTTTGATTTAGTTGATTTTATAGAAACTGAGATTAGGAATCATTAGAAAATTGATTTCTGAGAATTTTGATATAAAATTTGCAAAATTTAGTCATCGGAATCATGAGATATGACTGGGCTTTTCATTTAGATTGGAACCGAGCCGAAACGACCCGACAAGAGGTTGAAGACGACCTCTAACAATAATAAAAAAATAATAACAATATAGTTAACAATCTTTTCAAACCTTTTTTGCAGAGAGAAATGGCGCATCATGGGGGCCCACTTGAATGAAATAAGAAATGGAATGTTTATATTATTTTTTGGGATTATTTTAATAAAGTTTTGGGCCTGCACTTGTACCAGCCGAAAGTACAAGAATGTTTAATATTATTACTTTAATAAAATCTAGGCCATTTTCTGCACTTAACATTTAATTCCATCTTACCCATTTGGAATTCTACAGCACCATTTTGAAAACCAAATTACAGACTTCCAACATTTTTCAATAAATAATTTAGTGCAATGGTTGATGTATGTACTTTGTGATTTTGTTTTATGTACTAAATTATTTATTTATGTTTTTGTATGTATAAATTTTGTGGTTTATTATGCATACATTATTAGGTTAAATAATTTTTACACATTAAAATTAATTCAAATAAAAGGCTCTTTACGAATTTAATGTGGATATTTATGTGCTTATATTATTATTATTATTATTATTATTATTATTATTATTATTATTATTATTATTATTATTATTATTATTATTATTTGTTATTTGTGTGAATAGTTTATTGTTTTATTCATGCAATATTAAGTTGAATAATATTGGTACATTAATGTTCGATTGTATTGCTTATGGTTTAGACAATAGTTTGAGCCTAAGAATTTAGATAATGTTTCGTGATCCATATAGTTTTATTTAATTAGGGAATAGCAACAACATCTTTAATTAATTGAAATTATATTTTAAGGTTCATTTGGGATCACAATTGGAGAACAAACATTAATTGTGAT
>NC_036254.1:28489232-28497809 GCF_002742605.1 Olea europaea var. sylvestris
TAGAGAATAATATGGTAGATACATTGAAAGTGGACAAGCGACTAGTCCATTTGGTTTCTTCAAGAGAATGGGATTGTTGCCCAATACAGTTTGCCTAGTTCTCCGGACTAGAATGGAGTAGCTGAGAGGAAAAATCAAACATTATTGGATATGGTGCGAAGCATGCTTGCTAATTCCAAGCTTCCTCACTCATTATGGATTGAAGCTCTTAAGACAATTGCGTACATATTAAGTCGAGTTCTAACTAAGGCTATCCCAAAGACACCTTTTGAGTTAATCAAGGGCTAAAAACCGAGTTTGCGACATGTACGCTTATGGGGATATCCATCTGATATAAGAGTCTACAATCCACAAGAAAAGAAGTTAGACCCAAGGACCATAAGCAGGTATTATTTTAGATATGCCGAAAGGTCTAAGGAATACAAATTTTATTGTCCATCTCATAGCATTAGGTTTGTGGAATCAATAAATGCAAAATTTCTTGAGAATGACTTGATTAGTGGGAGCGATCAATCCCAGGACATTTGTCCTGAGAAAGATCATTTAGATGCTCAGTGTGCCACTTCAAGCAATGGACTGATTATTGTTGTTAACAATACACCTCGAGTACAAATGCATAATTAACGATCAATCTGCGAAGATCTACAAGCCTGATCCAGTAGATGCTGAAGTTCAACAAATGCCTGAAACTATTGAACAGCTTGCTGAACAAAATGATCATGTTCCTCCGGAGAATATTGATGCAGCATAAAGAAGATCTACTAGAGTAAGGAAGTCGACGATTCCCAGTGACTGCGTTGTGTATCTACAAGAATCTGGCTACAATTTTGGAGTTGAGATTGATCTTGAAACGTTTTCATAGGCCATAAGTTCTAAGGATTCGAACTTATGGTAAAATGCCATGAAAGATGAGATAGATTTGATAGCATCTAACAAAGTTTGGGATCTCGTCAAGTTGCCTGATGGTGTAAAAGCCATTGGATGTAAATGGGTTTTCAAAACAAAGAAAGACTCACTAGGCAACATTGAGAGATATAAAGCAAGACTCGTTGCCAAAGAATTCATTCAAATGGAAGGAATCGATTACATAGAGACATTCTCTCCTGTTACTAAGAAGGATTCCCTTCAAGTAATTATGGCATTGGTTGCCCATTTTGGTTTAGACTTGCACCAAATGGATATGAAAACGGCGTTCCTTAATGGTGATCTAGAGAAAGAGCTTTACATGAAACAACCTGAAGGATTCTCCTCTAGTGGTGGTGAACACCTAGTCTATAAGCTTAATAAATCCATATATGAATTAAAACAAGCTTTCCATCAATGTTATTTGAAATTCCATAACGTCATCACTTCGTTTGGTTTTGAAAAGAACATCATGGATCATTGTACATATCAGAAGGTTAGTGGGAGTAAGATTTGTTTCCTTGTTCTATATGTGGATGATAATTTACTTGAAACCAATGATAAGGGTTTGCTACATGAGGTGAAACAATTTCTCTCAAAGAACTTTGATATGAAGGATATGGGTGACGTCTTAAGTCATTGGCAGTAAGATCCATAGAGAAAGATCTCGAGGCATTTTAGATTTGTCTCAAGAGACCTATATTAACAAATATTTAGAGAGATTTCGGATGAAGGACTATTCGCCAAGTGTAGCATCCATTGTGAAGGGTAACAGGTTTAGCCTAATTCAATGTCCCAAAAATGAGCTCGAGGAGGAACAGATGAAAAACATTCCATATGCTTCGGCCATTGGAAGCCTAATTTATGCTCAGGTCTAGTACCTATACTAGACCTGACATTGCATTTACTGTTGGAATGCTAGGAAGATATCAGAATAATCCAGGCATGGATCACTGGCTAGCTTCAAAGAAAGTGATGAGGTACCTTTAGGGGACCAAAGATTACATACTTATGTACAGACGGACTAATAATCTGGAAGTGGTTGGCTACTCGAATGTAGACTTTGCTAGCTATGTTGATTCACGAAAATCAACATCTGGTTACATTTTCATGCTTGCTGGCAGAGCTATATCTTGGAGGATGTGAAGCAGACCTTGACTGCTACTTCCACTATGGAGGCTGAGTTTCGTGTTTTGTTTTGAAGCTACCTCACATCGTGTATGGTTGAAGAGTTTCATGTCTGGGCTTAAAATAATTGATTCACTAGGCCATTGAGATTGTACTATGACAACTCAGCTGCTGTGTTTATGGCTAAGAACAAAAAGAGTGGTAGCCGAAGTGAACACATCGACATTAAATACTTAGCCATTAGAGAACGTGTTAAGGAGAAGAAAGTAGTCATTGAGCACATTAGCATTGAGTTGATGATTGCTGATCCTTTGACTAAAGGCATGCCACCAAAGAATTTTAAGGATCATGTAGCGAGAATGGGACTTGGTTCGGTGATATAATTTTATTGTACGTACATTTGATGTTTTAATGAAACTCTTATTCAGTTGATATTTTCTCATTTGTTTTGTGCACATATTTGTATATTCATTTACCTTGAGAAATATCATTAAGTTTGGACCTTGAATAAACATAGGGTTTATTCATTAAGTTATTAGGGCTGGTGTTTAAGAGACATGATGTATTGTGATACATGAAAGATAATACTTGCTTTAGAGGACCTATCACTATGATTTATGTATTATGTTTCTTATTATGATGAAAGATGGTATATATGGACCAAGTGGGAGAATGTTGGATTATAACCAACTTAAGAGTCGTCCACATATCTCATATCCCACTACTTCAACAACTGACCCAATGTTTAAAAATTCATGTTTGGTAACTACCCATAATCTGAGGATGTGCAAAACTACTATGTGATGCGCAAAGCAATTATAAAAGGCGTTGGGATCCATTCGGAAGGTCCCTAACCTCATTTTTCACATTCAGTTTGCATACATCATCTAAGCAATGAGAAAGATGACTTAGAAGAGCCTTAACCCGAAATCAAACACTACCCATAAGCTTGAGAAAGTGTGTGAAGAACGGCAATGGCGGGAGGTACATTTTCGATCCAATCTATTCCACATTGATCTAAATGATATTTGTTGATTAAAGTATGTTTAGATCGCTTAAGGCAACTTATAAAGCCTCCTACTAGAAGGTTCGGCAAGCTTTTTTTACTTTAACTAAAAAACCAATCCAATACCCACCCCTATCCCAATCTAAAGAGCGATCGAGCGAGAGAAAGAAAGAAAATGCACATGCCTCTCATTTGCCCTTTACTAAACTCGGCCACCAAATCGTCTAGATGGAATGTCTTTATTAGGAAAGTGGCTGTTTAGTCAAAAAAAGAGCTCAACAAAGTCTCCATGCTATATGCGACGGCAATGCAATCTAAACCTACTTATCACCTTAAGCCACGTCGAGAGAAAAAACCTAATGCAGAACAAAATGATTGAGAGGCTTACGCAGACCTTTGCGTAACTCGATGCATATCATGAATAGATTTACGTTAACAAAAATTGTTTAAATTTCATCATTCCATCTTTGTCCTTTACTTTGGAGAATGCAAAAGAAAAACTACAAAAAAATAACTCCACTTTCACCTTTGCAATCTTTAGATCTCCCAAGACAATACTTGAAGAACTAGGCATATGATATGCTAATAGATCTCTCTTAATTTTTGTAAGTTGTCCATACATATTCCAGTAGGTCTTGCTATATGCATTTTTTGAAAAACTAGATGAACCTAAAATTCCCACCACATCATGCATTTTGTAGCATTACCCATCAGCTTGCTTTTGTAGTGTTACAGGTACTATTCTATATGCTTACAGAACCACGCTGTTTTTTTAGCAACAAATCTCTATGGACGAATAGTTTATTACATAATTATTTCTCCTATCAAAAACCTTCTATTGCATAAGATAAAACACACTTCTTCTTAATTTTAACGATTCCATATTCGTTACATGATTTACAGTCTTCCACCACATTAACTAGTTATTTTTTATTGGATATTCTGTTAACCAAATTCAATTGTTGTTCTTGTAGATTTTCCCAAAGCCAACATTAATTTGACTATATGTTAGCACGAAACTTTTACAAAGTTAAAAAAAAAAAAACCACAGCTTTTTACATCTATTGTCATACATAATCAGCTCAAGTTCACTTATTTTTCAAAAACAACAAGACATAAAATTAGAAATATCACTTCTCGTTATACTTAATCACAAATTCAAAATTTTTACCTTACTACAACTTTAAATCATATGAGTGACTCCATGCGTTTACAAAAAGTAAAATAGATAACCAACTCTTATTCTTGTATTCTCAATTCAGACAAGTGACGTCTTACAAGATTTTTACCAGTATAATTACACTTGCAGCAATGACTTGCTGGACTTTCTCGTTTCTTATTATGCAGAAAAGCAGTACAAGTAAATATTGCGTACAAACTGTGAACATATTATCAACATTACCTAAAAGGTACTTGTACTTAAAACCGTCACATACATTTGAAGATAATATTGCTTACTAATGCATTATTCAGAGATCAATTCATCCAATTATATTTTCTCACTTGTTTCACAAATGCAGCAACAACTTCATTCTTGTACTCTCATACAACTTCACTTTATATCTTCACTAAAAAATAAACAATTATCAAAGAACTCCTTTTTTATTCTTTCAAACTCACATATGCATACATTGATAGTACAAACTTATTTATTAACCACCAAACAACTTTCATTTCTACAATAAAATAAAAAAATTAAAAATCACGCCAAATCTTCCACACTTGCTGTAGAAACCAGATATTTTACAGATCCTAAAAACTACAATTCTAAGTTTTATCTTTCCAAAATAGACAAAAGCTGCAATTATAAATTGCCTTTCCAAAGTTGATATTTTCCATCTGACACATACATGCGTTAGTACTTTCATCTTATCTTTCAACACCCAAATATGTATATTGAAAGGTAAAACTAAGATGTACGACACAGCTACTCAAGTTTCCACAAACACCAAAAAATTCACTACACAAAATATAAAGAGGGCTTTCTTCCAAATACTAGATGAAACAACTGAGACAAACTCAGACGAAAGAAAGAAGGCTAACAAAGGGTATGAATCCAATGAACAAACCAAGCTCCTCGCTTCCAAAAAAGAACAAAAATGAAAAATATCTACATGACTTTTTGGGCAATAGGGAGTGGTACAACTCTTTTTGTTCATCCATATACATATAAATCCTGAGTATCAAGAGTTGCTTAAATTCCTTGCAAAATGTATTGAAAGTCTTTCCTATGCAGAAATACTATTGGAAAGGTAGGAGTTTGAATAAGCTTGTAAATTAATGGTTTCAACTTTTGTGTATTCATACGACCATCGAAGATTTATTTTCTAAAATAGTTTAATGTGAAGGCCTGAAGGATTGCAATTTCTTTGCAGTTAAAATACTCATCGGATTTCTTTGTAAGTCATCCATAGGATACTCCTACACTTAATATTGTTATAAACATTATTCATTAAAAAAAAACTACATACAGTGAAATGAGGCAAAAACCTTACAATTCGTTCATTACAACATAGTTTTACGTTTACCCTTTTAAAGTAAATACATGGTTGTATCTACCCTACTGCCTCGTGAGGACTAATTAATCATCATAGGACAAAATTATTTCCATGTAAAATGATTAGGATCAATGAAATTGGTTCTTCCTTTCATCGCATGTCCTATAATTATCAAGTCTATGAAAAGAATAAAATACTTTATATATCTATAATTTGAAATTAAAGCACATCTCCATTTCATCTTTTACAAGCATGCAGTTGAAGGAAAAGGGAAAAAAAAAAAAAAAAAAAAACTAATTATTAGGGTGTTATTTATTGAATCGACTTAGAACTGGTTGTATTAATTGTCATAAAACGATAAATGAGCCTATGTTTTTGGAATATAATTCTTCTATCATTGCCCAACTGCATGAATCCATAATGCATTATGATCCTCATGCTTCAACTTCAACTAAAACACATAATATTTCCCAATTTTGAATTACAAAGAACTTTTAATGGATTGAATGTACCATCAATTGCATATGTATTACCAATGCCCATTTAATGTAAGCATTGTTATGGCCGCAAATTTTATGGAGAAATGAAAGACTTCTATTGTTCTAATAGAAAATTTAAGCTTTTCATATCTTACTCACTAACGCAACTATATATTTTATTTATTTCTGAAGAACTGAGCTGTGTGGATTTCAAAAAGTTTGCAAGAGAATATAATAATCATTTTGCTTTCACATCTGGATTTGGTGTAGAAAAATTGAAATGAATATTCAAAAGTTTCACTCCCATTTTCTTAGCAGCTTATTACACTATTATTTTATCTGATTTTTTTCCTATGTACCTAAATGGAAAAAGAGCACTAACGAATAGAACTTCTCTTCTCTTCTTTAAATTATTTCCTACTTGTCATGTTGGAATTTCCCATTTATTTCCTTATGTAACACACTAATATTACCTTAAGCAAACTTTAAGCCATGCATTGCATGGCAACAAAACTAGTAATTAAATACAAGAAAGAGTTAATAAATAAAAGTTAGGAAGTAGAAAATCACATCACAACACTTAAACAAGAAATTATAATTAAAATCACACAATTTCTAATGCATTATTTTATTTATTATGTCCCTAATTGATTTAATTAAAACTAGAAATTGATTTAATTAAAACTAGACTTTTGATAAATAACAAAATTTGATGAAATGTCTGATTAAAAAGTTGATAATAGTTATGGATCCAATAAAACTTATTGTTAAACTAATTGACTTTGACTTAAATTTTTATCAACTTTTCAGTTAAACCAAATAGGGACTATATGGCCTTTAATTAATATTATTAATGGAAAAAAAATTCTTATTACTTCTAGATGCCTTGTTTGTTAAGACTTGTCCTTCTCATCTTGACATGGTGTGTTATCCAGTTATTTGCTTATGATGACATAATATTGCCATGTGTATAGAAAATCCATACATACACTTTGACAAAATGCCGTGTAAAATGTTGCCACTGATTTTTACAAAAAACAAAAAAAAAAAAAAATTGGTTTTGGCAGCCAATTACATTCTGCCAACATTACATCTGTCAATAAAGTGGACAAGAAATTCTGTACAAGTAGATAATTTCTACCTTTATAATCTTTTACTTTCTCGCTTACCTATCTTACCCATAACACTAGAACCCATTTTGGCAAGAAATTTGACAAATGGGGATAGAAATGAAAACGGGTGCATAAATAATAAACCCCCTCATTCATACGCTGCAACATAGATTAATTCTGATTGAATAATTGGTGTCCAAATCGCGTTTCATGTGATGCAGTATATTTAATGAGCAGTGCTGGGGCAGGCCACACACGTGTCTGGGGAGTGTATGATTTTTTATTTTTTTTAAAATAATTCTCCACAACACCCAGCTGCTTGTGCCGGCCTGTACAGTAAGATTTTTCCATATTTAATTCCCTCTTTCACAGAAGAAGGGAAATCACGCTTGTCTGGAGGTGATTTTCACAAAATCTTAATGAGAATTTCGACCGTTCTGGGAACGTGGGTTTCCTCTGCTAACCGCAATTTTTGACTGCATATTTGTCAAATTACCATAAATCCCTATCATTCCAATGGAATGGATTAAATATACATGGGTACCTACGTCATTTTGTAAAAAATGGTCAATAATAGCCGCCCAAATTTTTTATTAAAATTTTACTGAGAATAGCCTCCAGACAGCCCCATATCGTGCATCATATCATCCCCCAAAACAACCCATTGAGCTGTCCTTCCAGTGGAAATCCCTAGTGAGCTTCACGGTCGACGGGAAGAAAATTAAGGAAAACAATGAAAAACCCTCATGTTCTACTTATTCCATATCCAGCACAAGGCCATGTGCTTCCCTTAATGGAAGTTGCACTCCATTTAGTAAAATATGGCTTCAAAATCACATTTGTAAACTCCGAGTTCATTCATGAACGAGTTATCAAATCAATGCCGGAGACCGACAACGTACGAGAACTCATAAACATGGTTTCGTTACCTGACGGGTTAGAATCCTCTGATGACAGAAGTGATACGGGAAAATTGTGGGGATCAATTACTAGGGTCATGCCCGGAGAGCTAAAGGTTCTTATTGAACGGATTAATGGTTCGGAAAGTGATAAAATCAGTTGTATAATTGCCGAGGCCAGCTTGGGTTGGGCTATCGAGGTTGCAGAGAAAATGGGAATCAAGAAAGTGGCTTTCTGGCCAGCGGCATCAGCGTTATTCGCCCTGTTATTCAAAATTCCGAGCCTTATTGACGAAGGAATCATAGACAGTGAAGGTTATTACAGCTTTAAACATAAATTAGTCTTCACTACTTTATTCTAAACCCTGTTAATTTTTATTTTCAACATCAAGCACCTCAATTTTTAATACATTTAATTATAAAGTTAAAATGTTAATTTAAAGAGTTGCAGAAAAAATTCAATTAATGGGATTTTTACCATGTTCTCTTCCCTAGAAGATATCCACCCCCCCCCCCCCCCCAAAAAAAAAAAAAAAAAAAAGGATGGTAAAT
>NC_036254.1:28498787-28512554 GCF_002742605.1 Olea europaea var. sylvestris
GCCTTGAACTCACCAAAAGACCATTCCTGTGGGTCGTGCGGGGAAACACGACAGAAGACGTCGACAATGCATACCCAATAGGGTTCCACGAAAGAGTGCAGAATTGGGGAAGGATGGTAGCTTGGGCACCGTAGCAAAACGTCCTATCCCATCCTTCCATTGCCTGTTTCATTAGCCACTGTGGTTGGAATTCCACTATCGAAAGCATAAGCAATGGAGTCCCTTTTCTGTGTTGGCCGTATTTCTCGGATCAAATGTTCAATCAGAGCTATATTTGTGATTGTTTGAAAATAGGGTTGAAATTGAATAAAGATGACGGTGGAATTATTAGGCATGAAGAGATTAACAACAAACTAGAACAACTTTTGGGTAATGAAAGATTTAAAGAATTGGCATTGGATCTTCAATCAAATGTCCTAAACAGTGTTCGAGAAGGAGGGAGCTCTTATAATAATTTCAAGGATTTAGTAGCATGGATTAAGGATTGAAAAATGATTTTGTTCTAGATATCCTATTATTATTTTCATATTAAATATGTATCATTGGCATTGATAGTATTGAGTGCAAATTTGGTTAATCTTACGTAATTTTCAATATAATATTTTGTGTTTATTAAAGTTAAAAATGTTAGGGCTTGCTTGGTTAGTGTTTCAATTTTTAGTTTTTAGTTCATTTTCAATTTTCTATTTTGAGGGTCTATGATAGAGCCCCCTGTTATTGCTGCGCAGCTATGGAAATCCCTTGCAATTGCTGAAATGGTAAACTGTGGAACAGTTGTTCAATAGTAATATCGGCTAAATATTATGATAAACGGATATGGAATGGAATGGAATGTAATGTAGATTTATTGATTGAACTGGAAGTGAAAACAAAGAATGAAATACTGGAATGAGGAAACAGAAATTGAAACTCTAGGCCTCCCTTCTATAGCACTATTATCCACTAGCCCTTCCAGCTAACTGAATGGTGAATCCCCTGAATCTGAGGTGACCTGTCTACCTTACAAATGGTTGTGTTAACCCTTTTTATTTTTCTTGAATAGGTGATCCTAATTGGGAGTCTATCATTACCTGTCGCTCCAAAATCCACCTTGTTCTCCAGGTGAAAATGTGGTTCAACTTCAAAATTTGGAACCAATTTTGGAGTAAGCTTGTTGTAGCTGTAAACTTGTATAGTCAATTGACCACCTACAATTAGAATGGTATCAATGCAAACCCCATAGCCGAATGCGCCCATGCACAAATTTTTGAAGCGAGTTCGGCTATTCAAATTAAAGTTATGTATATCCCCATATTTGATTATCACCATACCTTCCTGCTTCATTAATCTCCCTTCTATTTTCTTGGTCATAGATGCAATCAAGCTTGCTATCGTATTTTGGAAAAACTCCACCCAATCTTCCATCTCGTCCTCCTCTAACACCTTCACTTGGACCTCTCTTTCTTCATCTTCTTGCAATACCCTTACCAAGAGCTCCTTATTTATGCACCTATGACTTGGGTTGTATTTTTCATCATAGCAGTAACAAAGTCCTCCGGCCCTTTTTATCTGTAGCTTGGCATCGGGCAATTTCTTAAATGGAGGCTTCCCTTTCGTCGCTATTGAAGGACTTAGGATTGTAGCTGGATGGGTTTTCTCACTATTCGATCGTGCCGCTTTGGAATGATTTGGGTTAAGTGTTGGGGGGTGTTTTGATATGGCTAAAGTTGTAGGCTGTTGTAGGGTAGCAGGCTTGGAGAGATTTTATTTCCGGCAATTTACAAACATATTCTTAAAATTAGGGATTTTTTGAAAAATCATATGAAATATATTTCAAAAGTAAAAAATATTGTATAAAATTTGTGTCACATTTTTTTTTAATGAAAAAGTGGCACGATGTCACTTTTTATACAATGTACTTTTTAAAGTTAAGTATTACTTTTTATTAAAAAGTGACAAATTTCAAGAAGTGACAAAAAAAATAATAATTAATGTTAAAAAAAAGTGACAATTTTTTTTTTAAAGTGGTATATGTTCAAAAAATTGACAAAACACCAATTAAAACATTGAAATCAATTAAATAAAGTGTATAGAAATGAAAAAAAAAAATTTGGCGAGACAGCAATGTCTCTTTTCTTTCTCCGTTCACCTCAAACATCTTTAAGCCCCCATTTGGCCCCCATTTTTTGAAATGAAAATGGGTGGAATAATGTTTTTTGAAAAATGAGTGGTTGAAAAAAAAAAAAGTTTTCAATTTATGTGTAATGTTATTTTATGAAAGATTGTATAGTTGAAAAAATAGAAGAGAGAAAAATGAAATAGAATTTAATAGGGGCCAAACAAGGACAAAATTAGTTCACTGATAAAATATAATCAAAATGCCAAACATCTTTAAATCAATTAATCACCACAGTCATCTATGAACTCAACTGATGACACAATTGCTATTCCTCCACTTTCTCCATCATTGCCACTATTACTACCAATAGAACAAAGCCTAAGCACAAAAAACTAAACACATAAAACAGAAGAAAAACGAACTCAAATACGAACATATTAAAAAAAAAAAAAGGTGATAAATAGTATTCAAAACATTGACAAACACTAAAAAATTGGCAAAAATTTTAAAAGGTCACGATCACTTAAAAAAGTAACAAAACGTCAAGTTGGCCATTTTCCATTTTGACCATTTTTTTTTTTTTTACCATCTACCACAATGGCCTTTTTATGCATAAAAGACAAAATTACCCTTATGTATGTTATACAATTACAAAAAATATGGTATTGTTTTAAAAGACAATAATATCCTTTTAAGTTACAAAGAATTCCAAACACTTTCCACTTT
Source organism: Olea europaea var. sylvestris (assembly GCF_002742605.1). Taxonomy (NCBI): domain Eukaryota; kingdom Viridiplantae; phylum Streptophyta; class Magnoliopsida; order Lamiales; family Oleaceae; genus Olea; species Olea europaea. The sequence goes on from NC_036254.1 coordinate 28,501,612, forward strand.
AAAAATTTAATACCAAGCCACTTTTTTTTTATCTATTTACTCATATGTAGATAAAAATTGTTTCATTTTTTATCTGCTTCAACCTTGAAATCTCATAAATTTATCAAACTCTCAACAAAAAAAATAATGTTTCTAGCCATCGTTTGGAATTGATAAGTATATATTTACGTACTTTTAATTTCATTTTCATTAAAATAGTAAATTATTTTAATCGTTAAATCTTATTTTTACATAAGTAGATAAATTTTTACAATCTTAAGCAGATTTATAATTTTTTGAAGCAAAAAGAAAAAAAATTCATCTACGTAGACTAATAGCCAGCTGAAAAACCCATGGGCCAGGTGGCTAGGCCTTCTGTTTTCCAACTGGTCGATCGAAAACAGATGGCCCAGTCATCTAGGTCGTCGGTTTCCATACGACTTGATCCAACTGGCCCAATAGGTTTTTCTTCTCCTTTTTTATCTCCTAATTATATTTTTAACAAATTATGTTTCCTAATGCAAATATGTGATCAACTGTAGTCTCGATTTGTTACTTTGGTGAATTTGAAATTAATGAAAATGATCGATAGTTGTGGAAATAGATGAGTGAAAAATATGGTACTACTGCAATTATGATAAGATCGAGTACATCATATGCAAAAATGTACTACGATTTACAGAAGAGCTCAACATCTATCCCTCTCAGTACGACGTGAAATTAGGATTTCTATTCAACGAGCATACATTCATTTCAATTTTACCTATAATGGTTACTTTCGAAGCTGAAATGAAAATTTTAATTCAATTGAACCAAAATCGTACGACTCCTATTTGCATAATTTTAGTTAAGAAAATATCCTCGAGAGTGAACACAAAAATTCCGATGAATAGGATCGTGATGTGAATAATATTTGTGACACGGTGGAGATAGTTCGTGTAGATGATGTGACTATTTTTGAGACAGTTGTTCATCACCATAATTTCACTGTTATGCACAGAATTCTCTCTATAGTTCAAAATAACAAGAATGAAAAATGAATTTACAAATGAGGATTCCATTACTTTATTCCGTCGAAGACATGAGTCGGCTGGGAGCCCACAGGCTGGAACGAGTACACGGTCCTCTAATTGTTCACGTGTAGTTCCTAATGATGAAGATTTGTAGGTCAAGCAACTGTTTGAAACAAAGAAAGATTTACGGAAGCTATGCACATGATTGCTTTGAAACACAACTTTGAGTTTAAAGAGAAGAAATCAACAAGTCAGTGTACATAATTATTTGCATTGAAGACAGTTGCCATTAGCATTTGTGAGCAATGAAGATGGATAGGAATGAGTTCTTTGTAATTCGTAAGTATGCATGGGAACATACTTACGAAGTTGGTATTCATCGAAATGATCATGTTCAAGCTAGAGCATAGTCCATTGGTCGACAAATAATACACAAGTTTCAGGATACACTAACGATTTATACACCTTTGAACATCATTAACAACGGCATGAACTATGAAAAGGCTTGGAAAGCCAAAGAATGCTCATGGGAGCACTTTATGGGTTCGACCTAGAAGAGTTATGCTAAATTCGCTAGGTATTGCTATAACATGACAAACATAAATCCTGAATTGACATTTTTTATTAAGATGGGGGGGGCGAGAATCATTCCAATATTTCTTTATGGCCTTTGGACAACGCATTCGAGGATTTTGAAATGTGATACAACCCCTAATTCTAGTCGACGGTACAACCCTTAAAATTAGATACGAAGGCAAGTTGATTATTGCAACATGTCAAGATGCTAACATCCAAATTTATCCTTTTGCATTCAACATAGTCGATGAAAAGAATGATCTAGCAATGCGTTGATTGTTCACGATGTTGAGATAAGCAATTGGGGTCATGGGACCCTTGCATTCATGACTGACCAGGAGCAATCAATAATAAATGGTATCATCAAAATCTTTCCCGATGCACATCATGGTTATGTATGTATCACATATAGGGCAACCTGAAGACTAATTATCGGGACAGTTGCATTGTTTAGGAGAGCTACAGAGGCTTATAGTTTTGAAAAGTTTGATAAGTTCATGGTTGAAATTGAAAGTAAATCACATGTTGTATGGGATTATCTAACAGAAATGAGGATCGAGCATTAGGCATGATCATATTTTTCAGGATGTCGATGCAACATAATGACATCAAACAATGCGGAGTCACTCAATGCTTTATTCAAGAAGGATCAAAAGTTACTGATTCTTGCAATGATTGAGCAAATTCATAACAACTTACAACAGTGGTTTCATAACCAACGTAAAGAATCCATAGGATTGCATAAATGTGCTAACCCCGATTTAGGAAGATAAACTCTTCAAGACTTTAGAGGTGGGGAGAAAGGAATGTGTAGAACCGCTGGAATAGTTTCTTTTCTCCATGAGATGTGGACGTAATATCAGATACATCCATGGACTTGAACAATAACACGTACAAGTGTAGAAAGTTTGAGTTTGAGAGTTTTTCCTTTACACATGCAGTTGCGTGGCTATGAGAGGATTTTTAGCATACACCTTATACAGTTATTATTACATGGCTTGATTTTTGGAGATGATCATATGCCGAAACGATATTTCTTGTACCAAATGAAGTTGAGTGGAAAGTTCTTGACCACATTTTCCCATCTAATAATTTGTTGTCACCCGAAGTCGGACCACGTACTTATTGATGTAGATGTACATCAAGAATGCCATCTAGAGGAGATTTTTTTTTCAATCTCGTAAGTGTGGCACAACATGGTATACTCGTCGATTTTGTATAAGTCAAATTCCTTTACATAACAATTCAACGGTTGTGTAATGTAACATCCCGAATTTTTATGTAATATTTTCACATTGGCCTAAATTTAATGTTGGTTATTTAGTAAAATAGTCCATTATTCTGTCCATTATTTAATAAAATTTAATTTTTATTTACTATTTTCACATTCTATTTGTTATTTAATAATTTTTCGTATTTGAGCATTTGACATCCCATGTTAAATTTAAATTGATGATTGAAATTGTAGTATTTCAAGATTTTTCTTTGGTAACACTTCAAGTTTATTGTCATAAAAATAAAATAATAAGAATAATTTTTAGCTATTTGTTTACTTATACAGTCAAATATTCTCAGAATTGCAAATACAATTGCTGCATCACAACACGAATCACAATGAAGTAAACAATATTTACATTTTTTAATAAACTAATACACAACATGCTAAGGATCACAGTTGTATTCATCAATGTTTTCAAAACCGAATCGAACTAGCGGATCCAACCGTAAAAACCTTGAACCGTTACAAAAACCGGTTCAATTTATGCCTAAAAATCGAACTTTCAAAACCCGGACAAAAATCAACCAATCGACAGTCTCACCATTTTCTAGGCCCAAATGACTTTTTTATTTTTCAGAGATAGATACAAGATTGGGGAGAAGACACTTCGAATGCTAAAAATTGGCTTGAAGATATACTGACTAAATCAGCTTGGCTCGCTGATAATGTAAGTGTATTCTTGTTGTTATTTATTATGTTTACGTAATTTGTTGTTTTATTTAATTAAATGATTCTACCTCTTTTTATTGGTGTTTTTGTCTTAGCATATCGACATGGCCATGAAAATGTTGCACAATTGGGTTCGGAGATACCCGAGATCCTTCTACTTTCCTGGTTGAGTCATCCTGAGTTTCGATTTTGCACATGTCATTGATATTGAGCATAATACGCTCCTACTTCAAGGGAATGGATATGTGGTGCTAAGTACATGCTGAAGTGGGTCATTGGGTTAGAGCCGACGTGTGAAAAGCCATAGACAGATTGTATACATATGTACATTCCAGTGATTGCGAACTCACACTACTTTGAAGTTGAAATCACATCCACTGATTCATGTAAGAGTAGTCTGGCATAAAAAAGTGAAATATTACAAAAAGTATAGATGATATCATATATATTTTAGCAAAATCATAAAAGTACTTACTCTGGCTTAAAGGATTTGAACCATTCATTGAACGTTTTATGCTTTACCAAGTCGACCTCGCGAAAGAGATTGAGAAATGTCCCGTCCACGAGCATCCTTCTCTTTGCCTCGACTATGAAAGGGAAAATGATGTATTGTGATGAAAATATCGGCCTCTTATCGACCACCAGTTTTAGCACGTCAGTAGCATACTTCTTCCCCTTCCTCACCTCTGTCACCCCTTCCAATATAAAGATGACATCCTCGTCGTGTCTGGTGTCCTCTCCTTCTCCATCACTTCCTTTTCCTGTATTCCCTCCGGGATATCCCCTCTTGTGCCACATCCCCTTCCTGTATCCCTTTTACCATCTCCTGAGGCACCTTTTGTTGCCTTCTTCTATACCCCCTCCAACACCTCCATTGGGGCCACACCCTTTGTCATGCATGAAAAAATGACTTGAATGCAGCATCTGATGGCTATGATGAATTATCATACCCTATATGACCATCTCTTTCATCATCTATCTCCTTACCCTGAGAACTGTCAATCCCTCTGTCACCTCTTCTATCCAGAGAATCGTTAATCCCTCAGTCATTCCCTCCATCTCGAGAGTCGCCAATTTCCGCAGGCCTACTATGTTACATCACATCGCTACGACCTCAGCATGAAGGTCTCCAACCCGACTTGTAGCATCGTGACATCATATCGTAACTCCATTACGTCACCTCTCATCTCCTTTATAAATGTAGTCAGAAGTTCAAACAAATTATCGGTAGAAGCACCACAACTACTTGCAAGAGATGTACGTGGGAGATGTCTGAATGCTGGAGAAGGCAATCTTATATGTGGAGGTGACCTTCTAAGGAAAGGTGATATCCTCGACGAAGGTGATCTCTTCAATGGAGGTGATGCTGGACAATGCTCTTAAAAAGTGAACATTACAAATGAATAACTGAATTACAAAATCAAAATGATAATCAACAAATTGTATTCAATTACACACCATATCTTGATCCACGATGGCCCAAGCATCTGATCATCTAGCGCAGCCGGAACGAAAGCTTAAACAGATAACTTTGACCCTCATTGATCGATGGTATTTATTTGGTAAGGATTTCAAGTTGATATATTGACATTTCACTGAGTTAATGATCATCTATCAAGTTATTGAAATGACATACAATAAAAAAAATCATCGTACACTATGTGCCTCGGGATTTTCGAGGAGAGCTATAATTGTTTGGCAAGTGACTTGTCTTGTGCTTGCTAATGATGCTTCCAATGACATCATATCTCCCTTCTTATTGCATACCGATTAGCTAAGATGAGGACAATCTCGTACATCTATATCTGCAACAATTACAATTAATACTTATAAAATTTAATTAAAAAATAGATAGTTCATTATGTTGAACATTTACTTACAAAGCCAATGAGATACCCCTAGGCATCGAATACCCCCTTCAAAAAAAATGCACAAAATATCTATAAAATATTTCCACCCTCACGGATAGTTGTTAAAGGTATTAATGTCATCAACAACTTTTAAATGAAAAACATCAATCGATGTCTTCTTATGATGACACTTGAGCATGCTTTCAAGGATAAGTTCAACCCAGCTTCAACTTGTCTGACATTTGGTTACATTCCCTGAATGTATCTCCTAACTGTGCCAGAGTTACTATCATTTCTCCATGAAAAGTATTCATTCAACAACCTCCTATTTTTCGAAATACGAGCCCTTACTGTTTATTTGCTCGTAGATCTTAATCCAGCGATGAGGTCAAACTCGAATATACAGAATGTAGCTACATTCCCCCAAGATCAAAATGGTGGGCATCTCCATCAATTGACTTAAGCAGTGGACATAGTAATGCATTGAGCAATTGTCTGGAGAACTGTACATCATGCAATGATATAGGGGCCATAAGTAGGATTAATATAATATGTCCATGTGCTCCTCATCGAGCAAATCTAGTACCGTCATAAAGCTGGCAAAGTTACAGTTCGGCGTAACTCTACCGAAAATCTGTCTAATGGTGGTGTTCAAGTGGTATTCCATCCTGCAAAATTTTGAATGTTAGAAAATTTTATAAGAGATAATAGATAAAGCATAATACTAAAAAAAATTATACTAATTGAGCTATAACTACTATATGAAAGAATTAAAAGATAATGGAAAAACAGAAAATGAAAGTAAAAAAAATTAAACAACAAACTTATAAAAAGCGAAAAATTATTTTTTGTGAACAACATTAAAAATTCAAGAAAAAATTAAACTATAATTAATATCAGAAGAAAATTTAAAAAAGAAATTATAATTAAATAGTAAATAAACAATTAAAACAAACAACTACAAAAATAATTAAATATTAAAAAATTAAGATAAATAATAGAATATTAAATTAAAAATGAAAATAAATAATTTCAAAAAAATTAAATTTTGAATAAATAATGAAAAATAATTAAAATTAAAATTTTAAATAGATAATTAGATATTAAATAAAAAATTTAACTAAAAAATTAAAATATATAATTAAATTCAATTAAAACAAACAATTGCAAAAATAATTAAATATTAAATAAATAAATAAATACAAAAAAACTAAAGTAAATATTTACATAAACGATTAAAATAAATAATTACAAAAATAAATAAATATTAAATAAATAATTATACATTAAATAAATGATTAAATAAAATAATTTTAATAAATAATAAAATATTAAGTAAACAATTAAAATAAATAACCGCCGCAACACTTAAATATTAAATAAAGAATGAAATATTCAATAAATAATTCAATTTTTTTCTAAACAAAATTAAAAACTCATGGAAAAAATATATTAAATATTGAATAAACAATTAAATAAATATTACAAATTTAAAAAAATATTAAATAAATAATTTAAATAAACAATTAAAGTAAATAATTAAATAGTAAATAAAAATTACAAAAATAACGAAATATTAAAAAATAAATATAAATAATTAAAGATTAATTAGCACAAAACATCCCTACCTTTCGAGGTTTTTGTGGATAACGTCCCTACCTTTCGTTTTTTGGTGGATAACGTCCCGACCTTTACCATTTTTTGTGCAAAATGTCATTCTGTCAATTCCCCGTTAAAATGTACCGTTAAATCAAATAAAATGGATCTTTTCTTTTTAAAATGCAGGGGTAAGATCGTCCATCCAACATTTTCTTCACTGTGTAATCTCTCCCTCCTCTTTCTTCTTCAAATGTTCAAGAAAAAGTAAAGTAACATGAAAAAAAAAGACTTCTACAATATTATTTCATTCAATAAATTAGAGAAAATGACGTGAGAATGACTGCATTTCTGGTAGAAAATATTCATGAATGCTGTAATACTGATTGTTTAAAACATTTTGGAATGCTATATGAAGAGAATGAATATGTGGTTAATAAAAATGAGATGTCCATCCTCATTTTGTGCTTACAAAGGGTATATGTAAATAAGATGCAAAGTGAGAAGACCAATCAAAGTATGATTCTGTAAATGGACAATACATGTGATGGAGTGGAGAAGATGATGAAATATGAACGTGTTTTCTTCTCCATTTTAGCATAAAATTGATACCAAACTAAGTAAAATGAGTACTTGACAATAATTAGAGAGTGCTCATTTCTATCCAGTTTGGAGAAGATAAAAGGTCACATAATCGGAAAGTACCTATCTCTGTCTAGTTGTTCAAAAATATCAACAAAAACATATACAATTCAGCATTCTACAGCTATTACTATTGTAGTGAATGAACTAAACCATATACAATTCATGTACAGTGATCCATTAAACCAAAAGCAATAAAAAATTTTATCTAGCAAAATTATACTCATTTGGTGGTGGTGGTGGTGCCCTTCTGCAGCCCCTACTATTGTGTCCTCGTTCACCAAATTTCCTGCACGTCATTATCAGTCCCGCTCTCTTCCTTGGACCTGATGTGGCTGTTGTAGTTGTCTCTGATGTATTTATATTTCGCGAAGACTTTCTAAGCCTCTTAGCTTGACTTGAAGAAGCTTCATTCAGCTCTTTTCTTCTGCTTTTTTTTGGCCTTCCAGTTCTTTTTGTGTATAATGGTGGATCAAGGGGGTTGAGACCTGGGTTAGGCTATGAGTCCGGACCTGTGATGGGGGAAATGGATGGAGTATAAGTTGCGAGGTATGCCTCCTTCTTGTATATGTCATCTACAAACTCCATTACATTAAGGCCTCTTATATCCCTGCCTATATCATCTCCTGCCTATTTTATCTCCTTCAGCAGCTTCGGGTGAAGACGGAGCAAGGTCGGCAGCTTCGGACTTCCATTCTGTAATGGGTCCTTCTCTACCTGCATAACAATAATAAAGCAGTAGAAAATTCAATTAAAACACCAAATCATGAAAAAAGGCCGAATCCCTAACTTGAAATCATAAAAATCCAAGTCCAAACTTCTCTTACCTTCACTCGCTTCAAATTGCTTCAAGCCTGCTTCGACTATGTGACAACGAGGGTGAACACCATAGAGGAAAAAAGGGTTAACGGAATGCGCACAAAATATGGTTAGACAGGAAGAAGAAACAACTTCATCCTGTTCGCTTCGTCTGCTTCGCTTCATCCCATTCGTCCAGAGAATGGGTGGGTTATGCGTAAAATGAAGAGGCAGGAGAGATTACACGATGAAGAAAATGTTGGATGGACGATCTTACCCCTGCATTTTAAAAAGAAAAGATCCATTTTATTTGATTTAACGGAACATTTTAACGGAAAATTGACAGAAGGACGTTCTGCGCAAAAAATGGTAAAAGTAGGGACGTTCTCCACAAAAACTTCGAAAGGTAGGGACATTTTGTGCTAATTAGCCATAATTAAATATTCAATAAATGATTAAGTAACTAATTACAAAATAAATTAAAAATTAAATAAATAATCTAAATAAATAAATAAATATTAAATGAACAACTAAAATAAACAATTACAAAATAAGAAAATATTAATAAAAATTTAAATAAATAATTTAGATAAATAATTATATATTAAACAAACAATTACTAAAATGATTAATATTAAATAAACAACTAAATATTAAATAAATATTACAAAAAAATTAGAATAAATATTTAAATATTAAATAAACAATTAAAATGATCAATTAAAATAAATAAATTTAATTAAATAATTATATATTAGATAAAAAATTCAAATAAATAGTAAAGCAAACAATTAAAATAAATAAATGCCAAAACAGTTAAATATTAAATAAAGAATTAAATATTCAACTAATAATTCAATTTTCTTGTAAACAAAATTAAATATTCAAGAAAAAAATTTTACTAAAGAAATAATTATTGAATAAAAATTAAATAAATAATTACAAATTATATTAAATATTAAAAATAATTAAAATATAAAAAATAAATATAAATAATTAAATAAAGTAAATGAATAATTACAAAATCAATTAAAAATTAAGTAAGCAATTGAAATAAATATTAACTATTAAATAAACAATTAAAAAATAATAAAATATTAAATAAAAATTAAATATTGAATAAAAAATTAAATAAATAATTACAAAATCAATTAAATATTAAATAAATAATCTAAAAAACAATTTAGATAAATAATTAAATATTAAATGAATAATTAAAATAAACAATTGCAAAAATAATTAAATATTAAATTAAATAAATAATTAAATATGTAATTAAATAAATAGTTAAATATTAAGTAAACAATTAAAAATAAATAATTAAAAAACAATTAATATTAAATAAAGAATTAAATATTCTATAAATAATTAACTTGTTTTGTAAACAAAATTAAAAACTCAATGAAAACAATATTTAATAATGAATTAAATATTCCATAAAATAAGTAAATAAAAAATTATTAACAAATAAAAATGGACGATCCAAGTGGCCCAATCATGTAGATCCAGATGGCCATCGATCCACAAGTCCAAACGACCCAGACGTATGGGCCGTAAGTATTAATTTTCATTGTGTTATTCAATTTTAAAATTGTTTTGGATCTTCCCTATCTTTTCTACTTGAGCCATTCTTACTAAATCATTCCTATCTTCTACAAGTTGGGCCAACTTCGTGGTATGGCCCAACCTACGTTGTTTGAGCATTTGTACCTCAGCCCGAATTCTTTGTTATAGTCCATTCACGAAGCTCCTACCCATGACGGCTTTAGAATTCACCGATGAAAGGGTTTCAAAAATTACCGAATCAAATGAGTTCTCTATGATCTCTTTTTCCTTCCTTCATCTTTCCCACTCATCCCATTTTCTCATCATCTAATCAAGCTTCTACGTGATAACTGTTATACTTCTCTGGAACTCAAATTTCATGGCTCTATGTCCCCTCTTATTCTTGAATCCATGTTTCCAATCCTCACTCCAGATTACTAACCCCATATTACATTTCTTCATCAGGTGTAATGTCACAATGCTGATGCTCTGATACCATTTTCTTGGATTTTTCTACTTGTACATAAAAAATATACATGATGGATTACATAATATGTGGGAAGAAAAGATTAAATGAAAAAATTGATTGTATTTTAAATTGGCAAATGGTAGAATGCCATGTGGCATTATGTAATCCATTAAGTAAATCTTTATATGCATGTAGCAAGATCCCCATTTTGATAGAGCACCCTGTTATTGTTGTATAGCTATGGAAATCCCTTGAAGCTGCTAAAATGGTAACCTGTGGAAAAGCTGTTCAATTATGATTCAGCCAAATATTATAATAAAAGGATAAGGAATCAAGTGTAATGTAAATTTATTGATTGAACTAGAAGTCGAAACAAGGAACGAAATACTAGAATGAGGAAACAAAAATTGAACAAACTCGAGCAGGCTTGTCTCTCTTATACCCTAACTGAACATCAGTCCAAAAGCATCCTTACATAACTCCCCCCCCCCCCCCCCTCTCTCCCCCCTCTCTTTTTTTTTTTTTCT
>NC_036254.1:28512616-28521843 GCF_002742605.1 Olea europaea var. sylvestris
TTTATATTTTTAGTTTTTAAAATTTTATTTAAATAAAATTTATTTAAACATTTTTTTACTTGTTTTAAATGTTTTCAAAATTCTCACTAGAAACACTCAAAACGACAAAAATGCATTTCGAGTTTTATATTATAAGTTTAAAATTATATTCAAAAATGTCAAATCAAACACATTTTCAGTGTTTTAGAAAACTCAAAACCAAAAATAGCAAATCAAATGCACCCTTAGCTACTTATATTTTGGAAGTAATTCTCATGGTTACTTGTTTCGAAAAATAATTATTACTTTACTATATATATAATTATTTTTCTTATTTATGAATAGATAAAATTAACTTATTCAAACATGACAACTGAATAAACCTCATACATGTTAGATATATATATATATAGGTAAGAGGTTTAAAGACCTAACTCATATAAGATATGCAAAAATACCCCATGAAAATATGCCAACCAAATAAAGTCCTCCTCTCCAATTTAAATGCTCACATGAGCAACCATGTGCTACAGCTTGTCGTTGTTCTCTTTTCTACTTGTTTAACCGAGCAGTTGGCTCATCTTAGCCAAATTATTATTGTTTTCTTCACTCCAATGTAGCATTTCAGGTTTAACTCATGTTCGGCCCCCATTTTCTTATAACTTGTTTATCCTCAATTTCATTTTCAAAAATTACCTCGAATTGAAAGAACATCTAGGGTCGGTCATTTTGGAGATTGAAAGAATATATTCAATCGATAACCATTTTAGGTTAAAATAACATCAGATTTCTTCTTTTTTTTCTTACGTACTGCTCGGCTTTACCAAATATATACCCAAAAACTCCCCAAAAAAGAAGGGGATGAAATTTCGGCATAAAACTACTATTGGCTTTTTGAAATATTATCTATTTTGTGAGATCAACATTTTAGTATCTTTTGTTGGAAAATTACCAAAACCACGAAGCACAGCAAGTGAAGGAACTGTTGGACTCAGAAAGATTGCAGTGAATGAAATTAATGACGCAATATGAAGTAACGAAGATCGCAACAAGAAACAAGATTTAAAAGTAAAGAAATTAACAAAGAGAGTAAATAACAAAAGCACGACGTTTTATTAATCGACAATATAAAGAAAAATACAAGAACTAAGCAATTCTTGTTTAAACAAAACTAAAAGAGAAGATCACTATTTATAGGTACATGGCATAGCATAAAGATGGAAATAAGGTGGAATAAGGAAATAATATATTTCCATAAAAATCACGGAAATATAAGGAAATAAATTTTCCCACATGAAAATAAGAAAATAATACATTTCCAAAAACAATCCACCATAATTTGGCTCACAAACCCAACAATCTCCACCTTGACCTAAATTCTGGTGTAACTAATGAAACTCCAAGGTTTCAAATCCATCTGCATTGAAATAGCCAATCTCCTCAACACAGTAACCAAAACTCTCCAAACCAAATCATCGTCCTCTACAAGGCGTGCACAAGCAACACCTGAACCCAAATCCTGGGTTTTCAAAATTTCACCAAGGAATTAATGTTGACCAAACAGGATTGAAGCACACCCTATAGCAAAAACCATACCAAATGCTAGATTAGAATGCCCATTCTAGAATCGTCGCCTTCAACATCCCCAAAAGCATCCTAGACTTTATTGACACCACAGTACCTATGCTCCATGAGTCCAATCCTAGCAAATAAACATAGTGTATCCGTCGAAATTGGTGGCAAAACGAAATACCAATGCTCCCTTAAGCAATGTTTTGAACCAACCCAGAACCTGTCACAAGAGATACTTTACCAAACTAAACATCGACCATGCTACCGAACTTGTCCCGATGTTTCTTAACTGGTTCTGCACTTCCCTGCAAGATATACAATTAAGACTTCTTCTGTCCCTCCAATACAATCTGGACACCTATTCGGACCTTCAAAATTCCACCTTTACCAGAGAATTTATATCCTTTTGCATCTAGAGTACTAGGTGAGATGAGATTCATTTTTAGGTCTGAAACATGTTGAACTTGATCAATTGTTTTAACTGTCCCATCCCATAGCCTAAATATGACTTGACCGATCTCAGTAATACGAAAAGACTGGTTGTTTCCTATTACAACTCCACCTTGCTTAATAGTCTCATATGTCTGAAAGAAATTCCTATTGGAACACATACGATGCGAACATGTCGAATCAAGAATCCACTCCTCATCATGCCTAGATTCCACATCGGATACCACGGTCAACATAACATCTCTGCCGTCTAAAAAATCTTCAACCACATTTTTTTCATCTAAAGTCAAAGGTTGAGTTCCACGATTTACAACTAAATCACCTTTAGCTTGCAGCTTATCACAATCTCTCCGAATATGTCCCTTACGTTTGTAGAGTACTAAGTGAGATAAGTTTTCTTTTCAAGTATGAAACATGTCGAACTTGATCAATTTTTTGATCATTCCATCCCACAGCCTAAATCTGACTCGACCAATCCCAACAATACGACAAGACTAGTTGTTTCCCATTACAACTCCACCTTACTGAATAACCTCATATGTCTGAAAGAAATTTCGATTGCAACACATATGATGCGAACATGCTGAATCGAGAATTCACTCCTAATCAGGCCTAGATTCCACATCAGATACCACGATCAACATCACATCTCCACTGTCTAAAAAATCCTCAACTACATTTGTTTCATCTAAAGTCAAAGGTTGCACTCCACGATTTGCAACTAAATCACCTTTAGCCTGCAACTTATCACAATTCTTCCGAATATGTCCATTACATCTGTAGTAGAAGCAAAACAAATTGTCGCTATTCCTCGATCTGCCCCTTTGTCGATCACCATGAGATACAAGAGCTTCCTTATCCCTTGATGTAACTCCAACCAAATGCTTCAACTTCTTCTTTAAGTGCAAAGCATCATAGATGTCGTTTGTAGTCAAAGTATCCCAACTATATAAAATGGTGTCCCAAAACGACATATAAGAGCCAGGCAGCGACCATAACAGGATCAAGGTATGATCTTCTTCATCGTACTTAAACTCCAACGTTTCTAAATCTGCGACATTTTCTTGAACACGATAATATGGTCTTCCAACTACCCTTCTTCCGCTATGCGATGGAAATACAGCATCTGCTTTAAAGCTAGTGTACTGGTAAAACTCTTGGTCATATATAATTGCTCCAATTTCAACCATAAAGTAGTTTTTGTTTTCTCCTTCAAGACATCCTATAGAATATTGTTGGATAGATGAAGATGAATCAACGATAAAGCCTTCCGATCCCTTCATTGTTTCTCCTCCATTGTCCAATTAGCTGGCATCTTCTCAAAACCCAGCAACACATCGACCATATCCAACTGCGCCAAAATAGCTCTCATCTTTACTTCACAAAGAAAACCTTGTATTGCGATCCAATTGCGGAATATCATACTTTAAAGTAGCCATCTCTAAAAAACCTCAACAAATCCACAACAAGAACCAAGCTCTAATACCATTTGTTGGACTCGGAAGGATTATAGTGAATGAGATTAACGATGCAATATGAAGTAACGAAGATCGCAATAAGAAATGATATTTAAAAGTGAAGAAAATAACAAAGAGACTTAATCACATGGGCGAGACGTTTTATTAATTGGCAATATGGAGAGAAATACAAGAACTCAGCAATTCTTACTTAAACAAAATTGAAAGAGAAGACCACCATTTATAGGCATATGACATAGCATAAAGATGGAAATAATGTGGAATATGGAAATAATATATTTCCAAAAAAATCACATGAAATATAAGGAAACAAATTTTCCCACATGAAAAAAAGAAATTCACCATAATTTGGGTCACAAACCCAACAAGAACAAGAAAAGCAAAGAGAAAATTAGTCAAAGCAGTTCAGACAATGATGAAAACCTAAAAAGAAGCACGAGAGAAAGCCATGTTATATTGAAAGAAAGCACACAACAAAAAAAGCAATCGAAGGACCAAAAAATGGTTGTCCGTTTAACCCAAACTTTGACATAAATGGCTGCAATACATGCAGTGCTTTATTGAAGATATTACTGCCATGATGCATTTCTTAATGCAAGAGTGGAGGACTTACAAGTTTGCCAGTGTTTTAGTAGTTTGGGGGCCCTGAGGGAGACTAGGAGAAAGCTCCACTAGAATTTGGGTGGAAAGATAGGCAAATGGAGGCCTATCAGTCCAATAAAAATAATCATTCTTCTTTTTTCATTCAGTTGAAGGAAAGAAGGGTCGATAACTCCATTTAGAGGAAATTGACCGATAGCGAAGAGCATGGACCTCACCTTCCTCTGAGCCTGAAGGGACCAAAGCATTGGAAGAGCCTAGCAAATTTACAATCCTAAAATAAAGAAGTTTACGAGAATACAACAAAACTTTGGACCACATTCAGATGTACAGCATCCACATGAATTTTCTGGGAGCTATCCCAGACACAAGTGCAAAGGATTCCAATCATACTTGGAGAAAGAACCAGAAAATCGTATAGCAAACTGGCCTTAGGAAGTATCAATGGCAAGCCTAAATTTAAGAACCAATTAATCCATATGTTCACTGTGAGAACTCCGGAGACGGTCCTGTTGAGAGAATTAGCCCTTGTTTCGGCTCCTTTAAAATCAAATTTAGGGAAAAAAGCATTTCAAAATAGTTTTTCAAGAATGTATGGTTAAAAAAGAAGGAAATGTTTAAAATTGACTTATAGTTGATCCCTATTGTCCAATTTGATCAAAACACATAAAATGATAGATTTGCCCTCCCCTTTAGGATACAAAAAAAAATAAATAAAAAAATAATAATAATAAAATAAATAAATAAATAAATAAATAAATAAATAAAAAAAAAAAAAATATATATATATATATATAGAGAGAGAGAGAGAGAGAGAGAGAGAGAGATAAAAGACCCATCACAGATTCATTTCATCTTCTTCCTTCACTCTACCCACCTTCAACCACCAAAAGGCACTACCTTCAGTACTGCCACCCCTTCCCATCTCAACTACATTTTTATACCAAGAAAGACTTTTTTCTTCCATTTCAGTTAATCTGAAATCCTCCATGGCCTTTGTAGGCGAACATGTGGCTCATTTTAAAAAGGAATCTAAGGCCTTCCTCTAATTTGTTTTTGCTCCTCTATGGTCATTCCGACCCATTTACCCCACTTCAAGAACAACATTGACCTGTTTACCCCATATCATATTTGATTGGGAAACACTACTTGTCTTGGCGCCATATCTACCTAAGGTCCATGTGACCATGGACATATAGAAGTCCTCAATTTGGTTTCACTTCTATGTATGGATAAAAAATGACCCTCATTGGCAAAGCATGAGGGTTCTCTATGGAGTATCGAAGACAACATTTATGTTGGAAGGCAAAAGGCAACATTTATGTTGGAAGACAAATGTCCTGTAGAGGTAAAGTTATGGTGCATTTTATCGTCCCTTCAAGGTCCTGTCAGCAAGTCGTAGCGGGAGGTCTATAGAGAGGAAAACCGCATCCCGAATGTTTGACCCAAATGTGTATAAGTTGTAACCTCATCCGAATTTACCCAGTGGCAAAACAGGGGGAAAGTCGTCACTCCTCATGATTAGTTGCGAAACTTGGACACCTGAATTATCATGAAAAAAAAAAAGACCCATTTTAAGCATAGTAAAATGTCAGATTATCTAACCAAAACATTTTGCGTGTTTGTTAATTTAGATTATGTTTTTGTTTTAGAACAAACAAATGTTTAAGTTTGGGGTGTTTGATAAGTGTACTTATTTGGACATGAAAATATAGACATTTAATAGTTCTTTTTAAGGAATTATAGCCTCATTTATTGTACAGTTTGTTTATTAGGTAAAACTCGATGATTGAAAGTGGAATTGAAAAAAGAAGCAAAAAAAGCAAAAAATGTCTAGCAATGGTTGATTTGGATCACAATGGATACTTTAGAAATTGCTATGAGTCAATTTGATGCAATTAAAAGTCAAAAGGAATGGAATATGATTAGAATATTACCACAAATTGATTTCCATTCACACAGGATATCTTCCAAATTTTTATTCAAAGATCGAGACACATTTTAGGCATAGTAAGTGTCCGAATTAGAAAAATATTATTTCAAAAAAAATTGTAGCCCTTTGAATTAGCTTTCCAACGCACTTTGAATCAATACAATCAGATATCAAGAGAAAATGTTATGATAAAAATACTAAACCATGCGCGAAGATAACTTTTCTTATTCGATTGAAACTCTTTTGGAAACCAATTTGGACGTGATTTTCAACAAATTTTCTACCCTAACAAATATCTCATAGCAGAATACATTAAAGAGACATCTCCTACATCTTTCATATACATATCATACTATAATATTTATCAATTATTATCATCAAACGAGGAAAATTCGTATTTTTTGTGAGAGAATTGAAAGAAACTTGTAAGAATTCAATCAAGTGGAGATTCAAACTTGATTTTTGGGCACAAAAAAGAATGTGTAAGTGGAGATTCATCAGGAAACCATTGAAGAAATTCAAGATTTCAAGATTCATCTTCACCTTATCAATTTATCAAAAATCCCGGTTATGTCTTTTCATTTAACTATGATATCTTATAATTTCGATATGTTAAGCTAGTTTCATACATTGCTAGGACAAGATGAACCCTTATTATGATTTTTTTTTTTTTTTTAGTTTTTACTTAATTAATTTGACGTTAATTTGATTTGATTTGCGGGTGTTTATTATAATTTTTATCGTTCTTTTCAATTACTTGATAACCAATTGAATTGTAGCAAACTTTATTGTTATCGAGAGAACAATAAGGTTTAAGGACAATATAATAAACATTGTAAGGTTCGATAGAGAATAGAGATATACATATTTGCTTTAGATAGTTTCAATAGGTATTCTAACTCTTGTTAATGTATTTATTATGTTTGCATCTGTCATTGAAAGATAGAAGAGTCACATGATGGGAATAGATTTGATCGCTATGGAGAAAGACTTTTAATTAAATTAGGAACATTGATCAACATGAATGATTTCAAATTATCACTTTAATTTTTATACTAAAAATTGAATAATAAGGGAGATTCGACATCTTGGCAATGTATCTCATATATTTGAAAAATTCATTTACTTGCTTTCATTAGTTTAATTAATAATTTAAGGATTGATTAGAAAAATTACGACATCTTGTTTGCTATTTGATTAAAGTTGCAATTAATTTTAACTCGGTCAAATTTATAGTCCTTTCTTTTTGATTAATTATTTTGCCGAAACGAACAAATATCAATTGATCTTTCGATTCATAAAACTTACAAAATAATTAATTTTGTTCTTTATGGCAAATTAATTCGCATAGGAAGTATTTTCAATTCCATCTTGTAAGAACATTTATATATCCAAATTAAAGACAGTTAAGTTGAATGTCTAGAAGAAGTTTGAGCTAAAGATAGCACATTTACAATCATAAAAGGTCAGAGAAACATTGCACCATCGTTCCCCAATTTCTTCCCTTATAGCAAGTTAATTCCCAACTTTAAAAAAGGAGAAATTCAAACTTCCAACATTTTTCTAATTTTGAACCGCCATTTGGTTTTCCAGGTTTAGTTGGGCCAAATTTGGTTCATTTTCATTATTATTAATAACAAATTTCATATTTATTTGTTTTTCCTTTTCTTGAATTTACTATTTTCATGATTATAAATATTTAGCTTCCAGTATCTTATATTCACGTAACAGATTTTGGGCTTCCTAGGTTATATTCTGACACCGATACTCATGTTTGTACATGTATGATGAGATCATTTGTGAGAGATTTCAGAAGATTTCTTCTTATCATTTTTAAGTTGTATTATATATGAAGTTATATACATTGATGTTACGATAAAGCTATAATTTAGTTTTATAATTTTCCATTTGAATGTTTAGAATACTATCATTTGATCTTGTTATAAACATAATCATAATCATATCTCGATGTTATCTTGATTAAAAAAATGACCCTCAACTAAAGCAAATATGGAATCGACATACGTGAGGTGGATATTATTCAATTTCCTTGTCAATCTTTTGTTCCTTTATACAAGCTTCACAAGACGTGATGCAAAGATAGAAGGAAAACAATAGACCACCCTCTTGAAGCCTCAAGGAAAAAAATAGGAAAAGAAAATTTAATACTCAACAGTAGAGATGAAGAATTTGGAAGAAATAGAAATAAGATCAAGAAAATGAAGGTGTGAAAATTGTAATTACTGAAAAGTCTTTGGGTCTTTTTTGTAATCTATATTGAAAATAGAGCTAAAAAAATGTAACAAAAAACATGCAAGAGCAGCAGAAATGAAGCTAAGGCATTATGATTTTAGTTTGTTGCATGTTCTTGTTGTCACTGTTTCACGGTCTATACTCGTAATTTCTTATATACCTTGTCCATGTGAGGGCAAATATTTAATGAAATAAGAATAAGAAACTAGGGCAACAATAGGTTATCGGCATTAGCAATGCATTGTATTCTGTTGAGGGAATCGAGAATTATGGAAATTCTAGAATAAATTATGAATTTAAATAAATATATGAGGGAGGGTAACATAGGAAGCAGGAATACATATTCTCATGCGCAAATTGAATTTGGCTGCAAGACATCAGGAGCAAACAAGCGTGTTTATGTTTCACTAGAAAGCCATTATTTTTCTTTTCCTGCACTACGACATCACGTTTAACGATCTAATACTTTATTAAAAAATATTAACCAATCTTTCTTAAAAACATATAGAAGGACGCTGTTGCAACAATAATAAATTGAATAAAATAAAAAAGATACAGGGTGTTAGTATGAATGCATGGAACGAGCAAAACCTTACAGACATTAAAAAAAAACTATGGATAAGTATTTCTATAATAATAATAATAATAATAATAGTAATAATAATAATTAAAAATAAATAATTAAAAAAAATAAAAAGTAGTAATAAGAGTAGAAAAATAAGCTACACGACCATGAAGAACACAGCTTATGTCAAAATGTTCTTGAACAATGCAGAACATATGTCAAACATGAGAACAATATGCTACACCTTTTGATGAACAAAGTGATTATACTAAAAATAACCTTCAATTGAGATAAAATACAAAACTTTGACCTCTGATCGAACAGAGGCACAAATTCCCTATCTTGAGATCTATAATAAGTGCTTAGTTGGCAAACCTTACAATTGCTTATAAGTTGT
>NC_036254.1:28525364-28528714 GCF_002742605.1 Olea europaea var. sylvestris
AAATATTGAGTGGAAGAGGGTGTTTTAAATAAAAATTCACGGTCTTCTTTGGTCAATCTATAAGCAAAGTAACGCACTTGTCTTGTACTAGTAATGCAACAGACTCCCTATAGGAGGGCCGCGTGGTTCAAGTTGTTTGATTGGGTTTCTTTATGATAAAATCATTTAAATAGAATATAATTTGTGATCATCCTATAGATGTCGAAATTATTTTCAAGTGTTTAGAGATTGAGACAAAGGTTGTACACTCAATCGAAATTATTTACGAACCTCCCACAGAGGCTCTCGTTTATAATTTTGGTAACCAAATAAAATGATGCTAAACTTAATATAGACATTTGTTGTCAGATGTATTTCGTTTAGTAGGAGGGTCTTAGCTTGATCAGTGGATACATTGACCTTTCCTATAGAGAGGCATGTTGGTTCACAGGGATCAAGTCATCATTGCATTATTGTAGTTAGATGGATCTACACATGCATTGATGCATCATATGCTAAATTCTCATTTGTTGCTCAACTTTAATATGCAATAAATTGTTATTTTTTAGTAAACTGTCTCTCAGCGCTTTTTTCGTTATTCTAAAACAAAACCAACTTGTCGGGGATAATTATGTGGATTGGAAACGTAATTTGATGTTTGTGCTTATTGTCGAAAAACTTGATTTTGTGCTCGAAGAAAAATGTCCAAAAGAACCTACTGAGACTACAGGCAAGTCCAAGAGGGCTGCGTATGATAAGTGGATCGCTGCTGACAAGATGGCTCACTGTTACATTTTGGCATCTATGTTAAATGTGTTACAACAAAAACTTGAAAGTCAGGAGACCTCTTATGACATAATAGAAAGCCTGAAGGCAATGTTTGGACATCAAAGTAGGAGGGCTCGCTTTGAGGCCATTCATACTTACAGAACATTCGCATGAAACTAGGGATGCCTGTGAAGGATCATATGTTGACTATGATTGCACACTTCAATGTGGCGGAGAATCTGGGTATAACTATTGATCAGGAAACTCAAGTTGATATGGTGTTGAATTCTTTATCTGGTATGTTTTCACAGTTTACTATGGATTATCACTTGCACAAGATGAATATGTCATTAACTGAGTTGATGAATGAGTTGCAAAATGTGGAAAGTAGTCTCAAAGATAAGGGTGGCCATGCTCATGACGCAATTGCTAGCTCCTCTAGCTCTAAGCCAAAAGGCGGAATTGGATAGAAGAGGAAGAGATCTAACAAAAAGGCAGGAAGCAACAAAAAGCCCAAATCAGATGGAACGCTGAAAGGCAAGTATTTCCACTGTGGTCGCAAAGGACACTAGAAGAAAGACTGCCCTGATGCACTAGCTAAAAAGCTGGGTGTTGGTGAGTTTTTAATTGCTGAGTCATGTTTGATGGTTGATTCTATAAATTCCTGGGTTGTAGACTCTAGAGCCACTAATATATATATGTATGTCTATGCAGATGTTTCAGGAGAGCAGAAGACTCAGTAAGGGATAGTTTAAAATTTCTGTCGACACAGGAGCTATAGTTTCAGCAAAAGCAGTAGGAGTAGTTCACTTTTATTTCAATAGTGGTAGGCATTTAATTCTTAAAGACTATTATTATGTCCTGCGGATGAAGCGGAATTTGATTTTTGTTTCTTGCTTAATAGGACAAGGTTATTATGTAAACTCTGTGCATGATGCGCTTTATATTTTAAAGAATAAAGCTCCTATTTGTGCTTAATATTTGGTAAATTGTCTTTATATTTTAAATTGTGCCACAAATGAAATAAATGTTACTTTTGCAAATCATAAACGAATGTCTAACCATACTAGTGATACTTATTTATGGCATCTTAGACTTGGACATATTAATCTTAACAGGACACAAAGATTGGCTAGAGATGGTCCACTTAACGTACTTAAGGTCGAACCATTGTCAGTTTGTGATTCTTGTTTGGAGGGTAAAATGACCAGGATATCCTTTCTAGCAAAAGGACATAGAGCCAAAGAAGTATTAGAACTAGTTCATTCTGATGTATGTGGACCCCATGAATACACCTGCGAGAGGGGGTTATGAATATTTTATCACTTTTACTGATGATTACTCTAGATTCGGATACATCTACGTAATGACTCGAAAGTCGGATGCTTTTGAAAAATTCAAAGGGTATCGGGCTAAGGTCAAGAAACATTTGGGTAAGAGTATTAAAACACTTCGATCAGATCGAGGTGGTGTATATCTCTAGAGAGAATTCAGGGACTACTTGATAGAAAATGGTATTGTTTCTCAAATGAGTGGGCCAGGTACACCCCAACAGAATGGCATTTCAAAAAGGAGAAATAGGACATTGTTAGATATGGTTAGGTCAATGATGAGTTTCGCAATTCTACCTACCTCATTTTGGGGATATGCACTGGAAACAGCAGCATATGTTCTTAACTTAGTTCCTTCTAAGTCGGTTCCCAAGACTCCCTTGGAATTATGGAATGGGTGCAAGCCTAGCTTACGTCATATTCAACTTTGGAGATGTCCGGCTCATGTGCTGAAAGGGAAGGCAAAGAAGTTGGAGTCTAGATCAGAGATATGCCTGTTTGTGAGATACCCTAAAGGTACCAGGGGATATTATTTTTATAGTCCTCTAGATATGAAAGTCTTTGTTAGCACAAATGCCACTTTCCTAGCAAATAAGTATATCAATGAACGTCAGTCCAAAAGCAAGGTCGTGTTGGAAGAAATGAGTAGGAGCAATTCCACACATCGATTCCTGAAACACAATCTCATGATAGACAACCCTTGGTGTTAGATATACCTAAACAGTCTGATTTGACTAGGAGAGATGAGTCATCCAATCCCGTGGATCAAGTAAATGTTGTAGGTATTGAGGAGGTAATGGAACCACCTAATGGTGATACCAACATTGATGAAAACGTTACAATTCCAAACGATGCCACAGTCTAGGATCCACCATCCCTTAGACAAAGTTAGAGGGTCATCAGACCACCTTCTAGGTACTTTTTAGTTGGAGAGTCCAATCATGCGATCTCCACAACACAAGTTGATAACCTGACTTCATATAAGGAGACCATGAATGATGTGGATGTAGATTTATGGCAACAAGCTATGAATACTGAAATGGAATATATGCATTCCAATCAGGTCTGGGAACTTATAGACGCACCAGAAGGGATAAAACCCATCGGGTGCAAGTGGGTCTAAAAGAGAAAGAGAGGAGTAGACGGGAAAGTGGAAACTTTCAAAGTAAAGCTAGTGGCTAAGGGTTTTTCCCAACGAAAAGGTATCGATTACGAAGAGACCTTTTCACCTATGGCTATGCTTAAGTCTATCCAGATTCTTTTATCCATTGC
>NC_036254.1:28537073-28541071 GCF_002742605.1 Olea europaea var. sylvestris
TGCCTATTTGTACAATCTTTCGGAAATGAGATGTCATCAACTCTTTTTGGACCCCTTTCAACTAAGTAATCCCTTGTTCTCTCATCAATAATTTTCCAATTCCTGGGAGTATCCAAATTTAGAGAAGAGCAACCCTCTTCTTCCTTGTCATCTATTTCATTAACACATGCATGTTTCATCACCTCTTCTTCCTTATCATCTACTACAACGTAGGCAAGTTGACTCACTTCTTCATCCTTATCATCTACTTCATTACCACGTGCAGGTTGAATCTCTACTTCATCCTCATTCAACGAATTCATATTGTTGCTTTTAAAGTAGTTGCCAATATCCCCTGCTTGACTTTGAATTAATGAAATCTCATTTCGTTTCCTTTTTCTCTTTTGAGCACCAGGCTCATATTTAGGAGGCATGGTGTATGAGTCCATATCTGATTCTCAATGATTAACCTAAAAAATAATTACAAAATATCTCAAATCATCACACAGTTAGAGTTTTCAATATAGTTATTATGTGCGCCTGCGCAATTGTTGATCCTCTAATAGTCAATCATATAAGCCGACCAGGCCACAATTATATAAGCCGGCCAGGCTTCAAACATTTTCAATTTCTTCAATAACAAGTTAAGGCAAGCAATTGCTTACCTGACAAGTAGAATTTTGACAAAAACTTTGGAGTTAGGCCTTCAAGAATTCCCTTGTCACAAGCTCACAACTCTCGACCCTGAAACAAAAATTTCACATCAAACGCACCCCTAAGTAAGATAAATACATTAATAAGAAAGGATGAGGATGAGAGAGTGCAGGAAAGAAGGGAGGATGAGAAATAAGACACTGAGATATAGATGCTCATCCGAGTTTGGACAGTTCAATTTATAATTGGAAAGAACCTAAAAATATATTGTAAGACAATGAAGATAATAATCCTAGATGCATCTCAGAAAAGATGACATGAAAAATATTATCTACCGCTGCTGCAGCACCAGTCCTAATCTTTGTGTATATGATAAGGCAACGTTGATCATTTTGTTCTAGACAAATTTTTATGAGAAATAGCCACAGATTGTCAAATTTAACTTGCAGAGAAATAACATTTCCATTGACACAATTATCAGACTTGGTTTCAGCTGTATAAGGGATTATTTATGACTTAAGAGGCTGTTTTAGTCAAGAAAATTAGAACCTTTTTTGTTTTTTATTTCCCTATTTGGAACGGTCAATTTTTTATATACTAATCAAAGTTGAACGTGTATTGCACATGAATTTGTAAGTGAGGTAAAGATAATATTTAACCATTAAGTGGTTAAATATATTTTATAAATAAGTACACGTGAATTTATTAATCCCCCGACTAGGATTTAAAGTTAATATATTTAATCAAGCAATCATTATTGTAATAACTAGAAATTTGAGGACTAATTTCAGTCATATTTGTGTGCTTTACCTATTGCAGCTGTCAACTGCATGAATTTATTACATTTTGGCTATGAGACAAATCTTTAGCTTTGTAAAAGTGTGATCTTTTTCTTGATGATAAAAAATTGGTGGTTATTCGTAAAAGTTATGTTCTTTAATACTTTCGTTCCATTCTTTACTCATTGTGCTTTCGTGTGTAATGTATTGGTAGTGAAAACTTCTCTCTATATATACCCAATTACCCATACAACGAATTCATTTCAAAAATGAAAAAACGAATTTGCTAGAGAAGACAGTGGGAATAACACAGGATATTTTTCATTCAATGATGAACAAACAATGTAGAGGTTAAATTAAAACTAAGTAATACACAAATTCTCTCACGTATGTGAATTGTGAGATTGTGAGACAACGTGAGTGGGTGTAAAACTGTAATTGCAAATGAACACCTATACACATAGTCACACGACACACAAGCACGCACAAATGTATAAATGAACATACGGCTATGGATGGTGAGCCAGAGATCGAGCGAAGCTTGCTCGGCCTTCAAAATGTCAATGTTGTCGCCTATCAGTGGCTAGGGCTACGGTAACACTGTAACAGGGTTGAACTTGGAAGCGGAAGAAGATGTCCAGTGACTCCAGTCGAGCTGTCGAGGCGTAGACTATATCAGTATATAATAAATATGTATAGTGTATACATTTGTATTATGAAAGCCGAGAGAGTCCGAGAGAGAGATTAGAGATACCTAGGGTTGAACTTGGAAGCGGAAGAAGGAGTCAAGGAGATGTCGAGTAAACTGTCGAGGGCCTCGAAGCATCGAGCGAGAGAGACTCGGAGATGGCACAGCCGCACATTGGCACTTCAGAGTTTAGACGGAGAGGGGAGGGCTCACTGGCGACGGGAGGCATTTGCGATTTCGCCGGTTTACCAAATGCCGATTTGGGGAAAAATGGAAATCAATTGGCATTGGGGGAAATTGGATGTGGATAGTAGATCGGGTTTAGTAGTTCGGGTGGGCTACTGGGTTGAGAGTTTTGGGCTAATTGGATTTGGGGCCTGGGCTGCCATACTCCAAACAGAAAAAAAAAATTGGGCCAACAAAACGAGGCCCCCTTGGATTTTGGGCTTGAGGCACAGGCCTCATCCGCTGGCCTCAAGACTGGGCCTGCCTACAGCTCATGCCACCACTCCCCCTCAAGTTGATACATAAATATCTTTGATGTTCAACTTGCCAAGAGAATTGTAGAAATCCTTACTTGATACTGTCTTTGTGAGTATGTCTGCTAGTTGGTCTTTGGACTTTACAAATGAGAATTTGATTATCTTTGCAGCTAGGTTCTCATTGACAAAGTGTCAATCCACTTTCACATGTTTTGTCCAATCATGTTGAATTGGGTTGTGAGCTATGGCAATAGCGACTTTGTTGTCACAAAATAGATCAATCTCGGATGTCGGACCAAAACCAATTTCTGTAAGCAACCTTTTGATCTAAAGAAGTTCACAAAGTCATTTTGCCATTCCACAAAATTCAGCTTCAACGCTTGATAGCGCCACAACCTTTTGTTTTTTACTTCTCCATGTAATAATATTCCCACCAACAAGAGTAAAATAACCTGAGGTGGATTTTATGTCTACTAAATTTCCAGCCCAATCTGCATCTGTATAGCCATTTACTCGTATTTGATCTCCCGTTCTGTATTTGTATTCCTTGAGAACATAAATCTTTTTCTTAGCTAGGACTTTAGGTATCGTAGTATCTAAGTCACAGCCCCATGTGATCTTCACTTCAGTTGTGCATGAATTAACTGACCATACTTACTGCATATGTAATATCTGGACGAGTATGGGAGAGATAGATTAGCTTACCAATTAAGCTTTGATACCTCTCTTTATCCGTGAAACTTGATCTGGATATTCTTTAAATTGGTGGTTTTGTGCAATTGGAGTGTCCACTGGTTTGCATTCCAACATTCCTACCTCGGTTAATAAGTCCAATACATATTTTCTTGGGAGAGAAATATTCATTCCTTTGACCTAGCCACTTCAATTCCCAAAAAATATTTGAGTCCTTCTAAGTTCTTCATTTCAAACTCGATTTCTAACTACTTCTGGAGTCTAGATATTTCTTCTTTATTATCCCCTGTGATAATCATACATCTTCATACACTATCAATGCAGTTACCTTGCCTGATTTGCGCTTTAGGAATAGTGTATGATCTAAGTTACTTTGTTTATATCCATATTTCTTCATTGTTAGACTGAACCTTACAAACCATGCCCAAGATGATTGTTTTAATCCATATACTGCTCGTTGCAACTGGCACACCACTTTGGTGCCTTTGGACGTTGTGTAACCTGGAGGGAGGTCCATGACCACTTCTTCTTCGAGATCTCCATGGAGAAATGCATTCTTAATATCCAGTTGATGTAGTGGCCAGTCAAAATGGGCTACAAGAGACAACAATATTTTGATAGTGTTCAATTTAGCAATCGGCGAAAAAGTATCTTAGTAGTCCACCCCATATGTTTGTGTATATCTTTTAGCCACCAGCCTTACTTTGTATCTCTCGATAGATC
>NC_036254.1:28549521-28556441 GCF_002742605.1 Olea europaea var. sylvestris
CCTTCTACTTTCTTGGTCATAGATGCAATCAAGCTTGCTATCGTATTTTGGAAAAACTCCACCCAATCTTCCATCTTGTCCTCCTCTAACACCTTCACTTGGACCTCTCTTTCTTCATCATCTTGCAATACCCATACCAAGAGCTCTTTATTTATGCACCTATGACCTGGGTTGTATTTTTCATCATAGCAATAACACAGTCCTCCAGCCCTTTTTATCTGTAGCTTGGCATCGGTCAATTTCTTAAATGGAGGCTCCCTTTTTGTCGCTATTGAAGGACTAAGGACTATAGCTGGTTGGGTTTTCTCACTATTCGGTCGTGCCGCTTTGGAATGATTTGGGTAATTTGGGTAAGTGTTGGGGGTGTTTTGATATGGGTAAAGCTGTAAAGTTGTTGCTGTTGTAGGATAGCAGGCTTGGAGAGTTTTTAATTCGGGCAACTTACAAACATATTCTTAAAATCAAGGATTTTTTGAAAAATCATATGAAATATATTTCAAAAGTAAAAAAATATTGTGCAAAATTTGTGTCACATTTTTTTTTTAAATATAAAGGTGGCACAATGTTACTTGTTATCCAATGTACTTTTTAAAGTTAAGCATTACTTTTTATTAAAAAGTGATATTTTTTATTCAAAAAAGTGACATAAATTTCAAGGAAGTTACAAAAAAAAAAAATCAACGTTAAAAAAAGTGACAAATTTTTTTTTTTGAAAAAAGTGACATATATTCAAAAAAATGACAAAACACCAATTAAAACATTGAAATCAATTCAATAAAGTGTATAGAAAAAAAAAGGAGAGAAAACAATGTCTCTTTTCTTTCTCCGTTCACCTCAACCGACGACACAATTGCTATTCCTCCACTTTCTCCGTCGCCACCACTATTACTATCAATAGACCAAAGCCTAAGCACAAAAAGCTAAACACATAAAACTAAAGAAAAACGAACTCAAATACGAACATATTAAAAAAAAAGTGATAAATATTATTCAAAAAATTGACAAACACTAAAAAATTGGCAAAAATTTTAAAAGGTGATGATCACTTAAAAAGGTAACAAAACGCCAACTTGGCCATTTTCCACAATGGCCTTTTTATGCATAAAAGACAAAATTACCCTTATGTATGTTATACAATTACAAAAAATATTGTATTGTTTTAAAAGATAATAATATCCTTTTAAGTTACAAAGAATTCCAAACACTTTTCACTTTAAAAATTTAAT
Organism: Olea europaea var. sylvestris; assembly: GCF_002742605.1. Lineage (NCBI taxonomy): Eukaryota > Viridiplantae > Streptophyta > Magnoliopsida > Lamiales > Oleaceae > Olea > Olea europaea. The sequence goes on from NC_036254.1 coordinate 28,550,748, forward strand.
ACCAAGCCATTTTTTTAAAATCTATTTACTCATGCGTAGATAAAAATTGTTTCATTTTTTTATCTGCTTCAACATTGAAATCTCAGAAATTTATCAAACGCTCAACAAAAAAAATATTGTTTCTAACCATCGCTTTGATCGGTAAGTATATATTTACGTATTTTTAATTTCATTTTCATTGAATTAGTAAATTATTTTAATCGTTAAATCTTATTTTTACATAAGCAGATAAATTTTTACAATCTTAAGCAGATTTATAATTTTTTGAATCAAAAAGAAAAAAAATTCATCTACATACACTAACAGTCGGTTGAAAAAACCCATGGGCTAGGCGGCTGGGCCTTCTGTTTTCCAACTGGTCAATCAAAAATAGATGGCCCAATCATCTGGGCCATCGATTTCCAGACGACTTGATCCAACTGGCCCAATAGGTTTTTCTTCTCAATTTTTACTACCTAATTATATTTTTAACAAATTATGTTTCCTAATGCAGATAGGTGATCAACTGCAGTCTCGATTTGTTACTTTGGTGAATTTGAAGTAAATAAATATGATCGATAGATGTGGAAATAGACAAGTGAAAGATATGGTGCTACTACAATTGTGATAAGATCAAGTACTTCATATGCAGAAATGTACTACGATATACCGAACAAACTCAACATCTATCCCTCTCAATAAGACATGAAATTAGGATTTCTATTCAACGAGCATACATTCATTTCAATTTTACCTGTAATGATTACTTCCGAAGCTGAAATGAATGTTTTAATTAAATTGAACAAAAATCGCACGACTCCTATTTGCATAATTTTAGTTAAAAAAATATCCTTGAGAGTGAACATGAAGATTCTAATAAAGAGGATCGTGATGTGAATAATATTTGTGACACGATGGAGATAGTTTGTGAGGATGATATGACCATTTTTGAGACAGTTGTTCATCACCAATATTTCACTGTTATGCACAGAATTCCCTCTATAGTTCAAAACAATATGAATGAAAAATGAATTTACAAATGAGGATTCAATTGCTTTATTCCGTCGGAGACATGAGTCGGGTGAGAGCCCATAGACTGGAACGAGTACATGGTTCTCTATTTGTTCGCATGTAGTTCCCAATGATGAAAATTTGTATGTCGAGTAACTGTTTGAAACAAAGAAAGATTTACGGAAGCTATGCACCATATTGCTTTGCACAACTTTGAGTTTAAAGAGAAGAAATCAACAAGTCAGCGTACACAATTATTCTCATTGAAGACAGTTGCCATTAGCATTTGTGAGCAATAAAGATAGATACGAATGAGTTCTTTGTAATTCGTAAGTATGCATTGGAGCATACCTATGAAGTTGGTATTCATAGAAATGATCATGTTCAAGCTAGAGCATGGTTCATTGGTCGATAAATAATGCACAAGTTTCAAGACACACTAACGATCTACAGACCATCGGACATCATTAACGACGTTTGTTGAAAGTATGGGGTAGTCATGAGCTATCAAAAGGCCTGGAAAGCCAAAGAATGCTCATGGGAGGGCTTAATGAGTCCGGCCTAGGAGAGTTATGCTAAATTCACTTGGTATTGCTATACATGAGAAAAACTAATCCTGAATCGGCATTTTTTATTGAGATGGGGGCGAGAATCGTTTCAAATATTTCTTTATAGCTTTTAGACAACTCATTTGAGGATTTTGAAATGCGATACGACCCCCAATTCTAGTCGACGGTACAACCCTTAAGACTAGATACAAAGGCAAGTTGATTATTGTAACATGTCAAGATACCAACATCCAAATTTACCTTCTTGCATTCGGCATAGTCGACGGAGAGAATGATCTAGCAATGCATTGATTCTTCAAGATGTTGAGATAAATAATTGGGAATGTCGGGATCTTTACATTTGTAACTGACCGGAAGCAGTTAATAATAAATAGTATCATTGAAATCTTTCCCGAGGCACATCATGGTTATGTATGTATTACATATAGGGCAACCTAAAGACTAAGTATCGGGACAATTGCATTGTTGCATTGTTTAGGAAAGCTACAAAAGCTTACAGTTTTAAAAAGTTTGATAAGTTCATGGTTGAAATAGAAAGTAAATCACATATTGCATGGGATTATCTAACAGAGATGAGAATCGAACATTAGGCATGATCACATTTTTCAAGATGTCGATACAACATAGTGACATCGAACAATGTGGAGTCACTCAATGCATTATTCAAAAAGGATCTAGAGTTACCAATTCTCGCAATAATTGAGCACATTCATGACAAGTTATAACAGTGGTTTCATAACCAACGTGAAGAATCCATAGAATTGCATAAATGTGCTAACCCGATTTAGGAAGATAAAGTCTTCAAGACTTTAGAGGTCGTGAGAAAGGTATGTATAGAACCACTGGAATAGTTTCGCTTCTCCATGAGAAGTGGACGTAATATCTGATACATCCATGGACTTGAATGATAACACGTACAAGTGTAGAAAGTTTGAGTTTGAGAGTTTTTCATTTACGCATGAAGTTGTGTGGCTATGAGAGGATTTTTAGCATACACCTTATATAGTTATTATTACATGGCTTGATTATTGGAGATGATCGTATGCCGAAAAAATATTTCTTGTACCAAATGAAGTCGAGTGGAAAGTTCCCAACCACATTCTCCCACTTAATAATTTGTTGCCACCCGAAGTCGGACCACGTACTCATCGATGTAGACATATGTCAAGATTGCCATCTACAGGAGAAATTTTTCAATCTCGTAAGTGTGGCACAACATGGTATACTCGTCGATTTTGTATAAGTCAAATTCCTTTACATAACAATTCAACGGATGTATAATGTAACATCCCGAATTTTTATTTAATATTTTCACATTGGCCTAAATTTAATGTTGGTTATTTAGTGAAATAGTCCATTATTCTATCCGTTATTTAATAAAGTTTAATTTTTATTTACTATTTTCACATTCTGTTTATTATTTAATTTTTTTTTTTGTATTTAAGCATTTGACATCCCATGTGAAATTTAAATTGATGGTTGAAATCGTAGTATTTCAAAATTTTTCTTTGGTAATACTTCAAGTTTATTGTCATAAAAATAAAATAATAAGAATAATTTTTAGCTATTTGTTTACTTATACAATCAAATATTCTCAGAATTACACATATAATTGTTACATCACAACACGAATCACAATGGAGTAAACAATATTTACATTTTTTAATAAAATAATACACAACTTGCTAAGGATTACAGTTGTATTTATACAAATTGCAAGCTAACTTCAACCTCGATATATCCATCCAAGATTGATTTATTGTATCAACCTTGTGACCAATACTAAAAAATTCTATCTACTTCACTGTGAATATACCACAATCGCCCCTACAGGTAAATAATAATATATTAGTTAAAAACTTATAACTAAAAAATAAGGTTTCAAATTAAAAACTTATAAATCCTTACGATTCTCCTTGTCTCACTATCTTCATGTCTTGCACAATGGCTAATCTATCATCTACTCAAATCATCGCATGTCTAGCTATTAAGGGAACGATCACAATCATTAGCTTCAGTCTTTGCTCCACTTGGGCTTATGTCAGACAACTATGATCGGAGTCGTACATATATATAGTGGAATCAGCGAATGCGATTTCAATTGCAAAGTAGTATGAGTTCGCAATCACTGGAATGTACATATGTATACAATCTGTCCATGGCTTTTCACACGTCGGTTCCAACCTTATGACCCACTTCAACATGTACTTAGGCACCACTTATCCATTCCCTTGTAGTATTATGCTTAATATCAATGGCATGTGCATACCCGGAACTCATGCTGACTCGACCAGGGAAGTCAAAGGATCTCAGGTGTCTCCGATCCCAATTGCAGAGCATTTTCATGGCCATGTCAATATGCTAAAACAAAAACACCAATAAAAAGAGATAGAATCATTTAATTAAATAAAACAACAAATTACGAAAACATAATAAATAACAACAAGAATACACTTACATCATAGATGTGCCAAGCTGATTTAGTTAGTATATCTTCAAGCCACTTTTTAGCCTTTGAAACTGTCTTCTCCTCAATCTTGTATCTATCTCTGAAAAATAAAAAAGTGAAATGTTACATAAAAGCATAGATGATCTCATATATATTTTAGCAAAATCATAAAAGTATTTACTCTGGCTTAAAGGATTTGAACCATTCATCGAACGTTTTGTGCTTCACCGAGTCGACGTCGCGAAAGAGATTGGAAAACGTCCCGTGCACGAGCATCCTTCTCTATGCCTCAGCAGTGAAGGGGGAAATGATGTATTGTGATGAAAATATCAGCCTCTTATCGATGACCAATTTCGGTATGTCAGTAGCACGCTTCTTCCCCTTCCTTACCTTTATCACCCCCTCCTGTATAAAGATGACATCCTCCATCGTGTCTGGGGTCCTCTTCTCCTCTGTCACTTCCTTCTCCTGCACTCCCTCCGCCATATCCCCTCTTGTGCCACACCCCCTTTTTGAATCCCATTCACCACCTCCTTAGGCACCCCTCATCGCCTCCTTTTGCAACCCCCTCCGACGCCTCCATTGGGGCCACACCCTCTGTTGTACATGAAAAAAAAGACTCGAATGTAGCATCTGATGGCCAAGACGAATTATCATACCCTATATGACGATCTTCTTCATCATCTCCTTACCACTGAGAACTACCTCCGTTACCCTCTCCATCCAGAGAATCGTTAATCCATCTATCATTCCTCCCATCTCGAGAGCCGTCAATCCCCGTAGGCCTACTATGTCACATTGTATTGCTACGACCTCAACATGAATGTCTACAACCCGACTCGTAGTATCGTGACATCATGTCATAACTCTGTTACGTCACCTTTCATCTTCCTTATAAATGTAGTCAGAAGTTTAAACAAATTATCGGTAGAAGCTCCACGACTACTTGCAGGAGATGTACGTGGGAGATGTCTAAATGCCGAAGAAGGTGATCTTATATGTGGAGGTAACCTCCTAGGGAAATGTGATATCCTCGGTGAAGGTGATCTCTTTAATGGAGGTGATGCTGGACAACGCTCCTAAAATATGAACATTACAAATGAATAACCTAATTAAAAATTCAAAATAATAATCAACAAATTGTGTTCAATTACACATCATATCTTGATCCACGATGGCCTCAAGCATCTGATCATCTAGCGTAGTTGGAACGAAAGCTCACGCAGATAACTTTGACCCTCCTCATTGATCGACGGTGTCTACTAGGTAAGGATTTCTAGTTGATATATTGACATTTCACTAAGTTAGTGACCATCTATCAAGATTTTGAAATGACTACAATATAAAATCATTGTACACTACGTGCCTCGGGATTTTTGAGGAGAGCTTTAATTGTTTGGCAAGTGGCTTGTCTTGTGCTTGCCAATGATGCTTCCGATGACAACATGTCTTCCCTCTTCTCGCATACCGATTAGCTAAGATAAGGACAATCTCATACATCTATATCTGCAACAATTACAATTAATACATCTAAAATTTAAATAAAAAAAAATAGATAGTTCATTATGTTAAAAATTTACTTACAAAGCCAACGGCAAGCCACATACATTGTACTTGGGCCCGGGCCTACCTCTAGGCATCGAATACCCCCTTCCAAAAAATGCATAAAGTATCCATAAAACATTT
>NC_036254.1:28559732-28565476 GCF_002742605.1 Olea europaea var. sylvestris
AACCGAGCAGTTGGCTCACCTTAGCCAAATTATTGTTGTTTTCTTTAACTCCAATGTAGCATTTTAGGTTTAACTCATGTTCGACTCCCATTTTCTTATAACTCGTTTATCCTCAATTTCATTTTCAAAAATTGCCTCGAATTGAAAGAATATATTCAATCGATCACCATTTTAGGTTAAAATAACATCAGAATCTTCATTTTTTTCTTTTGTACTGCTCGGCTTCACCAAATATATATCCAAAAACTCCCCAAAAAAGAAGGGGATGAAATTTTATCATCAAACTACTATTGGCTTTTATACTACCTATTTTGTGAGATCAACATTTTAGTATCTTTTGTTGGAAAATTACCAAAACCATGAAGGACAGCAAGTGAAGGAGCTGTTAGACTCAGAAAGATTGTAGTGAATGAGATTAACGATGCGATATGAAGTAACGAAGATCGCAATGAGAAACAAGATTTAAAAGTAAAGAAACTAACCAAGAGAGTAAATCGTAGAAGCACGACATTTTATTAATCGACAATACAGAGAGAAATACAAGAGCTCAGGAATTCTTGGTTAAAAAAACCAAAAAAAGAAGACCACTATTTATAGGCATATGACATAGCATAAAGATAAAAATAATGTGGAATAAGACAATAATATATTTCCATAAAATTCACTTGAAATGTAAGAAAACAAATTTTCTCATATGAAAATAAGGAAATAATTTATTTCCAAAAACAATTCGCCTATGGTTACAAACCCAACAATCTCCACCTTAACCCAAATTCTGGTACAACGAACAAAACTCCAAGATTTCAAATCCATCTGCATCGAAATAGCCAATCTCCTCAATATAGTAACCACAACTCTCCAAACCAAATCACCGTCCTCTGTAAGGCGTTCACAAGCGACACCTGAACCAAAATCCTGGATTCCCAAAATTCCATCGAGTAATTACTGTTGACCAAATAAGGTCAAAACACACCCTGTAGTAGAAACCATACCACATGCTAGATCAGAAGGCTCATTGCTATAATTGTCACCTTCAACGTCCCCAAAAGCATCCCAGACATTATTACATTACAGTACCTACGCTCCATGAGTCCAACCCTAACAAATGAACACAGTAAATCCGCTAAAATTGGTGACAAAATGAAATCACCAGTGCTCCCTTAAGCAATGTTCTGAACCAAACCAGAGTCTGTCATAAGAGATATTGTACCAAACTAAACATCCACCACGGTACTGAACTTGTCTCGATGTCTCTTAATTGGTTTTGAGCTCTCCTGCAAGATATACAATTGAGACTTTTTTCGTACCTCCAATACGACCCGGACACCTATTTGAACCTTCAAAACTCTACCTCCACCAGATAATTTATATCCTTTTGCATCTAGAGTACTAAGTGAGATGAGATTTCTTTTTAGGTCTGAAACATGTCGACCTAATCAATTGTTCTGACTGTCTTATCCCGTAGCCTAAATCTGACTTGGCTGATCCAGTAATACGACAAGACTGGTTGTTCTTCATTACAACTCCACCTTGCTAAATAGCCTCATATGTCTAAAAGAAATTCTGATTGGAACACATATGATGCGAACATGCCGAATCGAGAATCCACTCCTTATCAGGCCTAGATTTCACATCAGATACCACGGTTAACATCACATCTTTGCTGTCTAAAAAATCCTCAACTACATTTGTTTCGTCTAAAGTCAAAGGTTGCGCTCCACGATTTGCAACTAAATCACCTTTAGCCTGTAACTTATCACAATCCTTCCGAATATGTCCCTTACGTCTACAGAGTACTAAGTGAGATAAGATTCCTTTTCAAGTCTGGAACATGTCGAACTTGATCAATTGTTCTGGCTGTCCCATCCTACAGCCTAAATTTGACTCGATCGATCCCAGCAATACGGCAAGACTGGTTGTTTCCCATTATAACTCCACCTTACCGAATAGCCTTATATATCTGAAAGAAATTTCGATTAGAACACATATGATGCGAACATGCCAAATCGAGAATTCACTCCTAGTCAGGTCTAGATTTCACATCAGATACCACAGTCAACATCACATCTCCGCCGTATGAAAAATCCTCAACTACAATTGTTTCATTTGAAGTCAAAGGTTGCACTCCACAATTTGCATCTAAATCACCTTTAGCGTGTAACTTATCACAATCCTTTCGAATATGTCCTTTACGTCTGCAGTAGAAGCAAAACAAATTGCTGTTATTCCTCGATCTGCCCCTCCATCGACCACCATGAGATACAAGAGCTTCCTCATCCCTCTATATAACTCCAACCAAATGTTTCAACTTTTTCTTTGAGTGAAAAGCATCATAGACCTCGTCTATAGTCAAAGTATCCCGACTATACAAAATGGTGTCCCGAAATGATGCATAAGAGCCAGAAGCGAACATAACAGGATCAAGGCAAGATCTTCTTCATCGTACTTAAACTCCAACGTTTTCAACTCTGTGACATTTTCCTTGAACACGGTAATATAGCTTCCAATGACCCTCCTTCCACCATGCGATGGGAATATAGCTTCTGCTTTAAAGCTAGTTTACTGGTAAAACTCTTGATCATACATAACTATTCAAATTTCAACCACAAAGTAGCTGCTATTTTCTCCTTCAAGACATCCTATAGAATATTGTTGGATAGATGAAGATGAATCAACAATAAAGCCTTCTGATCCTTTCGTTATTTCTCCTCCATTGTCCAATTAGCCGGCATCTTCTCAAAATCCAGCAACACATTGTCCAAATCCAACTGCGCCAAAATAGCTCTCATCTTTACTTGCCATAGAGAAAACCTTGTGTTGCGATCCAATTGCAGAATATCATACTTCAAAGCAGCCATCTCTGAAAAACCTCAACCAACCCACAACAAGAACCAAGCTTTGATACCACTTGTTGGACTCAGAAGGATTGTAGTGAATAAGACTAATGACGCGATATGAAGTAATGAAGATTGCAACAAGAAACAAGATTTAAAAGTGAAGAAATTAACAAAGAGAGTTAATCGCAGGGGCACGACGTTTTATTAATCGACAATATGGAAAGAAATACAAGAACTCGACAATTCTTGCTTAAACAAAATTGAAAGAGAAGACCACTATTTATAGGTACATGACATAGCATAAAGATAGAAATAATGTGGAATAAGGAAATAATATATTTCCATAAAATCACATGAAATATAAGGAAACAAATTTTCCTACATGAAAATAAGGAAACAATTTATTTCCAAAAAAAATCCACCATAATTTGGGTTACAAACCCAACAGGAACAAGAAAAGCAAAGAGAAAATTAGTCAAAGCAGTTTAGACAATGATGAAAACCTAAAAATAAGCATGAGTGATAGCCATGTTATACTGAAAGAAAGCACACACCAAAAAAAGCAATCGAAGAACCAAAAAATGGTTGCCCTTTTAACCCAAACTTGAACAAAAATGGCTGCAATACGTGCAATGCTTTATTGAAGATATTACTGCAATGATGCGTTTCTTAATGCAAGAGTGGAGGACTTCCAAGTCTGCGAGTGGTTTTAGTAGGTTGGGGGCCCCTGAGGGGGTCTAAGAGAAAGCTCCACTAGAATCTGGGTGGAAAGATAGGCAAATGGAGTCCTATCAATCCAATAAAAATAATCAGTCTTCTTCTTTCATTCAGTTGAAGGAAAGGAGGGTCAATAACTCCATTCAGAGGAAATTGACGACAGTGACGAGCATAGAGCTCACCTTCCTTTGAGCCTGAGGGGACTAAAGCATTGGAAGAGCCTAGCAAATTCACAATCCTAAAATAAAGTTCACAAGAATACAACAAAACTTTGGACCACAATGTACACCATCCACGTGAATTTTATGGGAGCTATCCCACACACAAGTGCGAAGGATTCCAATCATACTTAGAGAAAGAACCAGAAAATGGTATAGCAAACGGCCTAAATTTAAGAACCAATTAATCCATATGTTCACTGTGAGAACTCCGGACATGGTCCCTATTGAGAGAATTAGCCCTTGTTTCGACTCCTTTAAAATCAAATTTTGGGGAAAAAGCATTTTGAAATAGTTTTTCAAGAATTTATGGTTAAAAAAGAAGAAAATGTTTTGAATTTACTTATAGTTCCCTATTGTCCAATTTGATCAAAACACATAAGATGATATATTTACCCTCCCCTTTAGGATACAATATATATATAAACACTTCCAACCACCAAAAGCCACTACCATCAGTAATTCCACCCCTTCCTGTCTAAGCTACATTTTTATACCAAGAAAGACTATTTTCTTCCCATTTCAGTTAATCTGAAATCCTCATTTTAAGAAAGAATCTAAGGCCTTCTTCGAATTTGGTTTCATTCCTCTATGGTCGTTCTCGATCCATTTACCCCACTTCAAGAACAACGTTGAACCATTTACCCCACATCATATTTGGTTGGGAAACACTACTTGTCTTGGCGCCCTATCTGTCTAGGGCCTATGTGGCCATGGACATATAGGAGGTCTCAATTAGATTTCACTCCTCTGTATGGATAAAAAGTGACCCGCATTGGTAAAGCATGATGGTTCTCTACGGAGTATCGAAGGTAATATTTATGTTGGAAGGTAGATGTCCTGTGGAGGCAAAGTTATAGTGCGCTTTTTTCACCCATTCGGGTCTTGTCTACACGTTGTAGTGGGAGGTCTACAGAGAAGAAAATCGCATCCCGAATGTACGGCCCAAGTGTGTATAAATTGTAACCGTATCCGAATTCACCCACATGGCGAACCAGAGGGACAGTCGCCACTTCTCATGATTAGTCACCAAGCTCAGACACCTGAATTATAAAAAAAATGACCCATTTTCGACATAGTAAAATGTCAGTTTATCTAACCAAAACATTTTATGTGTTTGTATGTTTGTTAATTTAGATTATGGTTTTGTTTTAGGACAAACAAATGTTTAAGTTTGGGGTGTTTGATAAGTGTACTTATTTAGACATGAAAATATAGACATTTAATAGTTCTTTTAAAGAATTATAGCCTAATTTATTGTATAGTTTGTTTATTAGGTAAAACTCGATGATTGAAAGAGGAATTGAAAGAAAGAAGCAAAAAAGGCAAAAAAATGTCCAACAATGGTTGATTTGGATCACAATAGATACTTTAAAATTGTTATGAGTCAATTGGATGCAACTAGAAGTCAAAAAGAATGGAATATGATTAGAATATCACCATAAATTGATTTCCAATCACACAGGATATCTTCCAGATTTTTAGTCAAAGATCGAGACACATTTTAGGCATAGTAGCGTCCAAATCAGAAAAATATTATTTCAAGGAAAATTGTAGCTAGCCCTTTGAATTAGCTTTCTAACACACTTTGAATCAATACAATTGGATAACGAGAGAAAATGTTATGATAAAAATACTAACCCATGCGCGAAGATAACTTTCCTTATTCGATTGAAACTCTATTGGAAACCAATTTGGACGTGATTTTCAACAAATTTTTTACCCTAGCAAATACGTCACAATAGAATAAATTAAAGAGACATCTCCTACATCTTTCATATACATATCATACTCTAATACTCATCAATTATTATCATTAAATGAGGAAAATTCGTAGTTTTTGTGAGAGAATTGAAGGGAACTTGTAAGAATTCAATCGAATGGAGATGCAAACTTGATTTTTGGGCAAAGAAGAGAAGGTGTAAGTGGAGATTCATTAGGAAACCATTGAAGAAACTCAAGATTTCAAGAT
>NC_036254.1:28565576-28568956 GCF_002742605.1 Olea europaea var. sylvestris
GAATATTACAAAGTAGAAGACCCTATTTATAGAACTACAAATAACTCTAAAAAGAAATATTGTATAATAATTACACAATTAACTAATAAGGAAAATAATCCTACATAATTGGAAAAATATAATAAAAGATTATTCTAAACAATATTTCCATATTCCATATCTTTAACACCACTTCAAATTGATGCTACTAAAAGCATCAATTTGCAATCTTGAACTGCGATGGTGACAATACTTGTGTCCACGAAGAAGGAACCAAAGCAGAGCAATCAACTAAGAAAACCAGTGACGACGAGAGACCAAGAACAACAAAATAATGCAGAAACAGCTAAGAACAACTCCAAAGCCACTCTAAGAACATCCCAGGGAGCTCACTTCCCATGAAGAATTTCCAAAAGAAATTCACGAAGTGTCAACACACACAGTGAGCTCTATCAGTTGGGAGAATTTAGCCGAACACATAATTCGTGTTCCAATAAAAGCTCTAACGCTAATACACCGACCAAAATTCCAACAATACATCGCTGACTAAGATACTGTAGTTGGGAGAAATCCCACAAAATCTCATATACCAAAAATCCAATGGTGATCCTCCTTTGAGAATCCAAAACCACCCAATAGTGATCCTCCAAAAATCCAAAACTGTAGCTCATCATTCGAGCAACCAAAACACAAAGATCTGCACTCCCATCTCTCTCTCATCCAAATTATCCATCAACAAGATCCCCAAGTTCCTTAATGGAAGCAAATCAAGCCACATTCCAAAGTTGACACAAAATATCCCACAAAGAGAAACCACAATTTATAATCCAACTGCTCACAACCCATCATAAGCATCAATTAAAGTCCCCAAGACTTAGCCCATTCATTAACTTAGCTACACAATAGCAGGCTCAGCTTCTAGAAAATATTAGACCTATTGCCCAAGCATATTCTAAAATCAATAATCTAACAAGGATACTCTTAAATCAAAAGCCTAACAGAAAGCCCACAACTATTTAATGAGTTAATAACCCAATCAATAGCCCAACAAACCAAAATTAATAACCCAGCAGCCCAATACACACTCACAGACGCCTCCGACAAATTTAACACACCAAAGCTCCGACAATCGATCTTCAACCCACCTGCTACTCCACTTCACCGGTGCCCTAAACCATTCATAACCTACAAGCTCCGCTAATAGCCTCTACCAACATAATGAACCACCGCCATAGAAATCTCCAGTAAACCCATACTAATAGCCTAATCTACCATATCACTCATCAACTTCCATTACCCGTTTTCAATCACCTGCTACCTACAACAACCACTGCTCACTAAAACTCAACTACTTCAAAACCAGAAAATTCATCACTCATCACTTGCCATCACTGATTTCCTCTAACCTTTCACTGCTTTCTTCATTGCTCCGAGTTTTGGACTACTGGACAGCCGCAGACAACACGCAGAGGGCACACGTTTCCAACCACAAATTTTACTCCCCTCAGCTCTTTGTGACTGGTGACTCTCATCTCTCCTCTCCGTCTCGTCCCCTTCCACCACCGACCATTGAGGCATGGGTGGCTCTCATCGAATTTGGGTTTGAAGCAGACTACTTGGTTGGGCTCTAACTGGGAAAGGACCTCCATCAGTAACCTGTATTGTGCAATCTCCCATTGGTTTGACATTTAATGTAGAAGGAAAAGGGTTGATTAATTTCCGTGGACCAAGATTTTGAGCTAGTTGTATGAAATTAGAAAAACAATTTTCAAAACAAATAAATAAATTAGGCCCGACGAGCAGCCCGGAAACGAAATTCAATGGCTAATTTGTTTAGGATCGGAATGGCTCTGATAACATGATAAGAAAATTATAAATTGTATATAATAAACTCTTGCTGTGAATATTACAAAGTAGAGGACCCTCTTTATAGGGCTACAAATAACTCTAAAAGAAAAGATTGTGTAATAATTACACAATCAACTAATAAGGAAAATAATCCTACATAATTGGAAAATATAATGAAAGATTATTCTATACAATATTTCCATATTCCATATATTTAACATTTAGTATTTAATTTTAAAATGGATTACAAGACTACAAAGTTTTTGATTTGTGGATTATAGCTTCATAATTGCAAATAATTATAACAAAATTCAAGACCTCATAAACTGACTTCCACACAACATAAAATAAAACATACGGTAATTATTTGATCTCAAGTCCAACAATTTAGCCTCGTTTGGGAATAATTTCTAAACTGTTTAATTTATATATGGATAGAATGAGTGGTGGATATTCCTTCTGGTTCAATTGGAATATGGTTGAAAATGAAGTTTGACTAATTTAAAAATATTAGTAAATTTGCCAAAAGAAAGCTTAGTTAAAAATATCATTTACTGTCTTGAATAGAATGAATAGTTACCTAGTTTAAAAAGAAAATTATTTCCAGTTTGGCAACCAATGTATAAATCAATTTATAAACACAACCAAATTCAAGCATAATTTCACCCCCACATTCATACCTACTAATTTGTTATTCACACATTTTGTAGGACCCACTAGTGTTCCTCTTTATAAATTGATATATAAATTTGACAAACGGAGTACAAAAAATAGTGGTATCATTTTTCAACCATAAGGTGCCCATCTGACCCTTCAAGCTGGCAATTATTAACAAGCCTGCCAACAAAATCTACAACCACCTATTTAAGGTTTTAAGCCATCACAATAAGATCTAGTTCTAAATGGAACCTGAAAATAAAGTCCACGGGGTAAGGTAACTCAGGCATCACTAGCATTATCTAATCTACTGTTAAATACGTGAATCAAGAATAAAAACCAATGTAATATTACTGGGGAAGGTGTTCCCGTATTACACGAAACGATAGCTGCAGCATTAGAGGCTTCTTGTATCTCTTTTGAGCATAAGTAGCAACTAGCAAGCTTGCCTGTGAATCTTAAATGAAGAAAGACCACAAGCACAAATTACTGGAAGCTTGCTTATAGCAAGGTTGAGAAAATTGCTAATAACTCAAAAATGGAGAAAGCAGCTTGAACAGGATTTTGGAAGACAAAAGTATAATTATTATTTTGGTATGAACATGTTATCAAAGTGCAAGACAAAATCACAGGTACAAGAATCAGGGAGGGTGAGGGTTACTATTATTCACTTTTCCACCTTTTCCACCTTTTCCTTCCATTTCATTTTTCTTTCATGCAAAGAACCATTAAGAGCGAAAATTAGCAGAAGTTTGACACCAAAATTAGATACTGAAAAACATACCTAATCAACAACAGCAACAGCAAAGTCACCATGATAGCGACTCAAACCAGCAGTGAGGGATGCAATCAAATGAATCTGACCATATTTTCCCTTATGAACCTTCAAGAAACAC
>NC_036254.1:28572642-28583144 GCF_002742605.1 Olea europaea var. sylvestris
TAATTGTAGTCCACCACTTCCTTTCAAAATCTCCAATAAAATTTTTAATAAATGTGATATTGGTGCATGGTTATTTATAGATAACATGAAAAACATACCAGAAGGAATAAGATATATGATACTGAGAGCCTCATCCATTAATTATTTTATTTTATTTTATTATTATTATTTTTTTTTTGGGTAGAAAATACTAATAAACAGACTGAAGCTTAAAAATTAGTTTATGCTGAATAGGCAACTATCGGATCTCTTAAGGGGGTTAACTTCATATCTTAAAATGGTTTTGTGAAAACATTTTGAACTTCATGCTTTTAAACTAGAATACGGAAGCCTTTACGCGGAACAGCTTCTTTGCTGTGCTCGATATAGCTATAGGTTGATGAATAAAGGTTGTCGACAGATAATGCCGACCACTTTAAGTTGGGTTGAATGTGCCTGTTGCAAACAAGGCCAACCATTTGGAAAATGTGTAAAGATGAGTAAAATTGCTGCCATGTTGTTCCAGCTCAGATCGGCATTATGGCTCAAATCAACTGAATTTTTTTTAGTACAACCCCTATCCGAGGCTCAGATAGCTTAAAAGTACTCTATTCATCTTTTGAGTAAAGCCCCTACATTAATGTCAGAGTTTTAATGATCTCAAGTCAATTCTTGAAGTCCAGCTATCTAAAAGAAGTTGAGCTCAAGAACATAGCTGGACCCTTCCTGCTCAAAATCACACCTGATTCCAGATACTTGTATTGCCAACACCTTCCCTCTATGGGTGCAAACTATTATCAGGATCACAGAGATAGAAATCATATACCAACTGTCTCAAAAAGTTCCACATAGTAGTAACTAATGTATTGTTCACAAGCACTGTACAACAAACTTAACAAATATGTCCAAAAAGATCAGGTCAAGTAACTTACGAAGAGACACCACGATATAGTTGGTCATAAGATTTTCTCAGCTTGTCATACGAAGAGGCGTTTCCTTCACTCAGTTCACCTTTAGCATTTAAAATCTTCACATTATCATGCTCCATTTGGTGAAGTGACTTCCATTTGAGAGAGAAGAAAATAATTCCATTAGTAAAAGAACTATGGCATGCATGAATATTAAATTGCCACACCAAATAACCATGAATGCAGAAAACTAAGGTTACAAAAAACCAACTTTGAAATCAAATTTAACCCAAGATCCAGGCATAAAGGAATAAAGCTCTACTGCATGTTCTGCCTGAAGCAGTTCTACAGCAGCATCATAGTAGGTTAGAAATGCCTTTCTAAGGAATTTTTTCTGTTCCGCTGTAATATTAAGTCCCAGGAAAAACTTCAAATATATATATACATATATTGGCATGAGTGCAGAAAAAAGAGCAACTAAATTATTAAAAATAGCTATGAAAACCCCATAATTGAATTCTGTGCAGCCTAACATCAAAACCAATATCTCATTTGACACAGACAAAACCAACATAGATTCATATTTTTAGAGACATCACTATCATTGCAAATGCCATACTCATAACTATCTAACATTGCTTTTTAAAGACAGACCATAGCACTGAACTTTTTCCAACACAGAAAAAAAAATGAGGGAAAGAAAATTTTAAAAAAAGAGAGCCAGGGTAACATCCCATGTACAAAAACAAGTGACAGATATTCTACTACTAGCTATAAAAGAATAAAACAAAGCTCCTAATCATTTGATGAAATGAACACGCTTAAAATGATATCAGAACATCTAGTTTCGTATTTTAATAACAGAAATTAAATTTCACTGCTTCCGTGAAACATCCTGAAGAAATGAAATCAATTCGGCTCAAGGCCTCACCCACTACCAAGATGAAAATGTGCAAGAACTAAGAATTGTAAAAGATATGTTTAACAAAAGCACAAAGAAAGCCCACACTTAATGAAGCATTAAAAAGGTTGAACCTCTTCCAGCGTTTCTTGTCCAGTCACAGGCAGTCCAAGAAGATATCTTCCTTGTCAAGCAAAACTAGCAAAAAGGGATAGATTTGTCTGGGTTGCATCACAATCCTTAAAATGTTCCATGCTAGTGAGATCCTTAATAATATTTGTAAAGAGGCTGCTATCTTCTACAACACGAACAAAGTAAAGTTCCAATAGAAGTTTGAGTGTGCTCAGCTTCTTCATGGCCTTTGAATTTTTGTCTCCATCTAAGTCCTCGGAGGACTTTCCAGGTAAGAAAATTTTCAAGAGACGTTGAACCAGACTAGATGAAAAGTCTTTGTGCCTTTGATGAAGTAAAGAGCAGATCTGATACAGGAAAGACATCTTAAAATACAGTGGAGAGCAAAGTGCAAGTAATACACATGGCAGCATTTCATATACCAATAGTACTTCCAGTAAATAAAAGGTAAATTTCTCTATCTTGGCAAGCAAAGATTTCATTTACTTTGTGCCAACTGGACACAAGCAGAAAAAAAGAGACAAAAATCAGCCAGAATAAAATCAAAGGTAGTCTTTAATATAGATGAAGATATTAAGGATGGTGGCCCTTCGATTCTGGCCCAACCAAAACTCCAAGAAAACCATTTTGACTTCAACAAAAAACTTACAAAGTCAGAACATTCCTGAGATTTCCATTTCACGATGAGACGAGTTTGTTTCCTGTTCAGTAGAATGCTGTGGAAGTCCACTTTGCTTTCACATTAAGAATAAGAAAAGTAAAAGTACACTTTCCTTAGGGAAGTGGGACAACTCCTACCCCTTCCACTCTATGAAAAACGTGTTAAATTTCCAGAAATTTTGAATCTTTTGTTTCATGTCAAGAAAGTCTGGTCCCACTATTAAACTGGGGGTGAGAAGCCAAAGATGAGCGGGAGCCAAACACAAACATAATGAATATGAATCTTGAAAAGCATATGGAGAAATTACATTCAAGGCCAAATAAATTAGTTCTTCATATTCACATTTTTCCATAGGGTGGTTGCAGTTGGAAAGTGAAGTCAGCAAGAAGGCAGGATAAGACCTCTGATAAAAACATCATCCTAAAGGTCATATGCAAGTCAAAATGGCTTTGCTTAAAATGGAAAAGAAAGTAAATAAAGCTACTTTAACTGCTAAAAGATGATGAATATGCAGCTATCCCTTTCTAGATTCTTCCCTGAACTTCATCAAGTGGCAGTGTACTGGTTTGAGATAGCACCTAGTCGCAAATGGAAACAAATAATTAAGATCACATTACTTAAGTTGAAAGTGTAAATATCATCCGTGAACAAGCAACTGCTACAAAATACACACACAATATATGCGTGCACATCCACACATGCAGAAATACACCAAAGACATGCAAACTTTATACCTGAGAAACTAGCATATATTTCTGGAGCATAAAAAAGTGATTTATTATAGACATGCCAGGAACAAAATTAAAGCCTCTAAAACAATATCCTGCAAAAGTGAATTGAAAGAGAAACTTCACCTGTGTTCAGGAAGCTTTGATATTCGTCTAGCATCCATGCCTGTCGTATATTTGTGTTTTTGGCCAACTGAAGCTTTGATATTTATCTAGCATCCATTCGCTCGATGTCTGGAAAGAATTTTCACCAAATCCAAAGCAGTCCTGCAAACACCACTGCACATTCAGCAACTTTCGCATCTTTGGTAATGGTAATGCAAGATGACTCGAGTGAAGACAGAAAGGCGTTATCTTCAATAAAGGCAAGTTGCTAAAGTACACATTTATTGAATGACCTCTTATATGTCAGTTAATTCTTTTGTGTCTCTGATACGAAGTTGCTACTTTGAATATTGAAATTGTATCTAGTCAATCCAGCCGCCATAATAATACATGTTCAGTTACTTGGTTCTGTACTTTGCTGAATGCCTAAAGAAAGGTTCTGCAACAGTTATGTTAGCTAAAGAAAGATGTGCTCTACGTGTCCTTCAATTTACAACGTGTATTGTTTTATTTCATCCTATGGAAACCTGAATGACTAGCTAAAGTGGGGGCATCATAGCCGGCTTGTAATTTCAGCTTTCAGTGTATCAAATCCCATCTCATATTAGTTCTCTATTTAAACCATGGAACATCTACTTATAACTATTAATTTTCAGGAGCAGAAAATGTTCAAGCTTCAAAAAAAAAAAAAAAAAAAGGTTCCAAAGCTACTTGAACACTACCATAGTAATTTTTCTTTCTCTAGTAGCAGTTGTATTATATAATTTTAGTTAAAAATTACTAATAAATAGGTATTCTCAATCTCAACAAAAAATTTAAAAAAATAATAATAATAAAAAATTGATAAGTATAAAACAAAATTTATATTTGTAAATCGAGAACTTTAAAGAATTCAATCAATGTATTAGCGAAGTCTTGTATCGGTACTTTTTGAAAAATCGCGTGTTAGCATATCCAACACATGTCGCGTTGGACATTGTGTCAGCGATGATACCAATCTAAACTAAATTTATTTGATTCCGTTAGATTTTGCTTTAGTTATATATGGACTCAAGCATTCAAATTCAAAGTATCCCACATCATTGTTGTTCGTAAGTTTTGATACACATCATGTGTCGAATACTGTTATTGTACAATTTGACTACATCCATAATGTTGTAGGTAAAGGTTTAAATGAATCAAACAGCTATAGATAAAAAAATCCTGAAATTTAGGAAAATATAAATTCCTTATTGTTATTCATATTTTTTTAATCCCAAAATAGAGAACAATAAGGAACAGACAAAAAGTAACTTTTACAAGGGCAACATAATAACCCTGCTTCCTATCAAATCAATATCAACTAAACAAAGAGCAGATTCTAGTTAATTTATCAGTTCAACAAGTAATTTCTCAAAATCAAGGGAAATTTCATTATTCCCCATTTGCTAGCATTCCAATAGAAGTGGTTTCAAACAAGGTGAAAAATTTCTAATAGAAGTTGAAAATAGCATGCAACTTTATCACTGAGTTTACAAACTGTAAAACTCTTAACCAAGAAAACAATTCACAAGTCAACAAATTATGGTAATGGTAATAATTCTTTAGAACAAAATGTCATGATTAATAAGATTATGTTCTTATAATAGAAGTGGAATAAAAAAAAAAATTACCATAGATATTCGAAAAATAGAAGATTGATTCTACAATGTCAACTGACAAATCTTTTCCTTTACAACAGTCTCATCTTCAGGAAAGGATAACCAAGCAAACAAGAAACAGTTCACGTTGGAGTATGATATGAACCTCTTGATAAATAAATGAAAAAGTAGTCTAATGAGAGGAAAGCTAATATACTGACACCTAAATATAAATTATGTCAAACAACATATGTGGGAAGAAAAAATCAAATTCACACGAAATCTATGTTAAAAATGAAAAGAAAGAGGATCAAGAGAAGCTTACCAACTCAAGGTTGAAAGAGATTTTGGTGAAGCTTGAAAGTGTCATACAATGTATAAAAGTGTGCCTGATCACAAATACATGTAGGTCGAGAGTCAGAAATTCTTCTCGGCTCAAAACCATCAATAGCTGCTATAAGACCCTTCACTCTGCCTTGACGGAGGTCTTGAAATTTTGGGCCATTTGCAAAGTCTTGAGTCACAAATAAAATAAGCTGGAGGTTTTCCGTAGCCTATCAGAAATAAAATGGCTTCAGTTAGCTTTGTGCTCTGGAATGTTACTCATAAAATGGACTAGATTACAGAAAATTGGATTGAGGTCTACATGGAGCACGCATATGCAGTTCTCTAGCCACACCCACCTACTGATAACAGACTGCACCTCAATTACTCTTTTGAGCTTCCAAAATGAAAAATGACTGAATTGGTGCTAAGACAGTTTCGTATGATTCAAATTACAATCACATATATCCAAAACTTTAATACCAAAGCAAGGTCACATATTGGATATTTAAACAAAAGGCTCCTGTCCAAAACTTAAATGTCATAAGGAAACAGCAGATATGGTAAGAGAAAGAGTCTCATCTTACATAATTTATGGTCTTTTCCGCAGCATTTCTTATCCTATCTCTCCTTTCTTGAACCCATGGTCAGCCCTAATGTTTTGATAGTAATATCATCTGGTAGTCCTCCCTCCTTTATCATTTTGTCGAACAGCTTATGAGCTTTGTCCACAAACCCAACGCGTAGATATCCAGAAATGAGAACCAAGTAGGTTACCCAATCAGGACAGACATTCTCCCTTCTCATTTCTTCTACCAACATGTTGACTAAGACCATCTGATTCACCTTACAAAATCCATCAATTAAGCAAGTATAGGTAACGACAGAAGGTAAATGATCTTGCTGTACCATCTCCTGGAACACTCTCCATGCCTGCTTCATATCTTTGCTTCTACAAAACCCAGCAATCATTGAGGTGTAAGAAATTTTATCTATATCCCAGCCCTTACAGATCATTTCCTTTAGCAAATTATAGGCTTCTTTCACCCTTCCCATGTTGCATAATACATTTATAAGAACTGTTAATGTGATTGTATCTGGAGTAACTCCAGCTTTTAGCATTTTTCCATACAACAATAAGGCCATTGTTGGATTTTCCTGTTTAGCAAACCCATCAATGAGGCAAGTATAGGTAACGACAGAAGGTAAATGACCTTTCTGCACCATCTCCTGGAATAATCCCCACGCCTGCTTCATATCTTTGCTTCTACAAAATCCAGAAATCATTGAAGTGTAAGAAATTTTATCCGGATCCAAGCCCTTCCAAATCATTTCCTTAAGCAAATTATAGGCCTCTTCCACCCTTCCCATGTCACATAATAAATTAATACCAATTGTAAATGTGATTGTATTCTGAGCAACTTCAACTTTCAGCATTTTTTCATACAACGATAAGGCCTTCCCCAGATTTACTTGTTTAGCAAAACCATCTATGAGGGTGCTATAGATTACTACGTTGGGGATTGCATTACTTTTAAGCATCTGTGGGATAATCTCCAGTGCCTTCTCTGACATACTTGCTTTGCACAGTGAGTTGATTACCAAATTATAGGTAAACATGTTCGGGATAATCCCACGGTCTCTCATTTCATCTATAAGTTGCAAGGCATCCTTTATACATCCTTCTTTGCAGTAATTATTTATGATCAAGTTGCAGGTAGCAACATTTGGCAAAATATTGTCTTCTATCATAGTATTGAAAAACTTCAAGGCTTTCTCAGAGGAACCAGTTTTAATATATCCATGAATCAAGCTCTCATAACTTGAAGCATTAGGAGCAACCTTATTATTGATCATTTCTTCGAAAAGTTTATAGGCAATGTCTATGTCACCTCTCTCAATATTTCCGCGTCTACAAAACCCTTCAACCAAAATACTATAACTGTGTGTATTTGGGTTAATTCCACAACTCTTCATCTCTGCCAAAACTTGCATAGCTATTTCAGGCTCACCTGTATTACAAAATCCATGAATAACAGCATTATAACAGTAACAGTTGAGCGGGTGACTTTTACTTCTCAAGTCTTTGATAATGTCCAAAGCAATTTCAGCACCTCCAACCCTGCAAAGTCCATGAATATACGAATTATACGTTACAATAGATGGGGTTATCCCACTTCTCTCCATTTCTTCTAGAATGTCAGTTGCTTGATCAATATCTACATTACCTTGCCTTTGATGCATGTTGCAGTAATATTGAATCATAATTGTGTAAGTGTAGACACAAGGTAAGGGACCAAGCTTCTTCATTGCTTCAAATAATTTCACAAGAAATTCTCTTTCATTTGCTTCCGCCAAGCATTTAAGCAAGAAATTACACGATTCAACACCCAATTGAAGGCCAATATTCTTAGCCTGGTGAAATGCTTCAAATGCATGTTTAAGTATCCTATTTGAAGCAAAAACCTTTACAAGTACATTAACAATGTGAGTCGATATAGCTGCATTACTAGACCGATCCAATAAAGTGAAGATTAATCCATACAAATCAAGATCAAACTTTTGATAACAATAAATAATATCTCTCAGCAATGCATATACTTCCATATGCATTTCAGCGCATGCAAATATATGCACCATCATAATATAAGCATTAATTGATTGATTAAAACCATATTGTTCAGTAGCACTCAGAAGATTTATTTGTCTTGCAGCCTGCCAGTTTAAAGATTTAAGAACTCCAACAACAACTGAAAAAAGCTTGTTGCCTTTGCGCTGCTCATGGATGCATTTTCGGGGAATTATTTTTCCTTTTCTCCAATCAAGTGCTTCATTTTCTGAGTTGCTTTCAGAGTTTGAGCCGCTGTCAGAGTCGTTATCCAACACTAAAACAGAAGAAGCACTTCTATACAATTTGCAAAAGCTGATATCTTTCACAATAACCTG
The DNA here is from genome assembly GCF_002742605.1 of Olea europaea var. sylvestris. Lineage (NCBI taxonomy): Eukaryota > Viridiplantae > Streptophyta > Magnoliopsida > Lamiales > Oleaceae > Olea > Olea europaea. The sequence continues at coordinate 28,580,946 of NC_036254.1, forward strand.
CCTAGTAAACAGCCCCAACTTATGCACAACCCCGAAATTTAAACCCGTTGAAGACTTTCTTGAAAACAAGCACACGCCCATCAAATCAAAAATCAATCTTTGTCATAGAAAGCATTATTCAAAGAGAAGGGATACTATCCCACAATTGCTTGAGTCTGCAAAACAAAATAACAAAGGGGGGGTGTTCATTAGCCAGCACACGGTGATTTGGAGGAGCGCAGTCAATCGAATTCCTGTATCTACCCTTATTTCATCCACTGCAACTAATTTAATGATGGGATTAAAATAAAGTGAAAGTAACAAAATCCCAAAAATTCAATGGTGTTTCGGTATTCATACAGGAATTCAGGGTTTGGGGTTTCGTACCTCTTCTTCAAGAATGCTGCTACATAAACAGGGCCACATGTGCCCTGTTTTTCCTCAGGGGAGGCTACCTGTCTGTTTGAGAAGAATTATTCCATCTTCTCGACGCTCCGTGCCTATCCAATTGGGGGCCTTGATTACTGGAGGCCTTGCTCAATTTTGCAATATGTCAAGTTTGGGACTTGTACGGAAGAAAAGCCCTGAGTCAATCGTCCGGTTTCTATATTTATTTCGCACCGCCTGAAAAGAACAAATCTTAGTGTAAATCCAAACCCACCAAATTCTATTATTAATAAGCAATAGAATTCTTTTTTTTTTTACCTTTTCCTCAAAATAATGGTCTATGTGATCAATTCAGTTGACTCCGGGAAAAAAACTGGAAAGAAAGAAAGAAAGTCGGTTACCAGCCTATTTGACTCAGTACATGACCCGGCAGAATAACTTAGCAACACACATACAAAATTCAACTGCCCGCCTCACGAAACTGTCCAACTCAAACTCGGATCCCAGACACCATGCTCGGTCCCAACTCAGTATTCACGATTGTAACTTAATCAAATTGACCTATAATCTCCCACCCTCCGTAGCATGCAACAAAAACCCCTTTTGGAGGGTACAAATTCACACTCTTCCCATCCAAACTCGGTCACCACCTCAAATGACTTGGCTCAATTTAACCCAACTCCAGATAACAGTCGTCACACACACAGATACTTTCACCACACGTTCTTTGCAATACAAAAGAACCCATCAATGTTTTCTTCTTCTATCATATCATTAAACACCCATATCTACTTTAAAAAATAATAATAATAAACAAAATAAAAATAAAATCCATCAAAAATTTGAAAAATGGAATCATCAAGAAAGGAAAAAGGAGAAACAGGGCTAGGCTTAATTATTATCGGCCCATCAACATAATATTTATATTACAAGTGTAATAATATGTAAATATTTAAATAATTATTACTTTCATATTCGAAAGAAAACTTCATAGAATTCTGTTGACGTACTAAAAGTGCAGCCCAAATTAAATAGTCCAAAAAGTAAAGTCCAATTGGGAAATTCAGGATAAAAGTTCAAACAGGATTATTGATGAATGCGGTGGAAGCCCACGAACACGGTAACATCATCGCCCAAACTTGTAAGACGTCCAGAACTTGAGCGAATGGAGTACCTTACGGTCGTCCAGAGCGATAACCCCGTTCTCGCCCAAACCTTCGAATCGCTCAGGATCTTAGCAAGCATAAAATATTATGGTTATCCAGAATAACAGTTATTGAGTGATCTTATCACATTTCACGATTCAAGGAGCCCAGTTGAAGGTGGTTGAACGACAAAAGAGTAATGGCAACAGTTAGAGACGGCAGTTCCACGACAAGTTAGCCACCATAAAGAAAGTGGGTAGTTATACAACAATCAAATAGTTTTCAAGCGGTTTGTCATGAAAAAATCATCAAGGGAATATAAAAGGAAGAGGAGACATAGAAAAAAAGGAACGAATCAAGCACTCTCAAATAGAGAATATGTAATTTCGATTTCTTAGTTTATATTTAAACACTTCTTTTAGTACTCGTGTGCTTGCGCCCCTTGAAGGCATTCTGTTTATTTCCAATTGTAAATCATCGCCAATAAAATACCCCTTTTTGAGATTTTGTCTCAAAAGGTCTGTTCCTTACACAATCGTCTGATCCCTTTTTAATTGTTAGCGACTACCAACGCGAAACAATTTGGCACGCCCGGTGAGACCTTGGTGTTTGGTGTTGAAAATACAAAAGGTGAAAAATATGTCTCACAAATCTGATAAGGAAGCAGCAAGTCAGGGAGGAATCCAGT
>NC_036254.1:28583774-28637438 GCF_002742605.1 Olea europaea var. sylvestris
TTGCAAACAAGGCCAACCATTTGGAAAATGTGTAAAGATGAGTAAAATTGCTGCCATGTTGTTCCAGCTCAGATCGGCATTATGGCTCAAATCAACTGAATTTTTTTTAGTACAACCCCTATCCGAGGCTCAGATAGCTTAAAAGTACTCTATTCATCTTTTGAGTAAAGCCCCTACATTAATGTCAGAGTTTTAATGATCTCAAGTCAATTCTTGAAGTCCAGCTATCTAAAAGAAGTTGAGCTCAAGAACATAGCTGGACCCTTCCTGCTCAAAATCACACCTGATTCCAGATACTTGTATTGCCAACACCTTCCCTCTATGGGTGCAAACTATTATCAGGATCACAGAGATAGAAATCATATACCAACTGTCTCAAAAAGTTCCACATAGTAGTAACTAATGTATTGTTCACAAGCACTGTACAACAAACTTAACAAATATGTCCAAAAAGATCAGGTCAAGTAACTTACGAAGAGACACCACGATATAGTTGGTCATAAGATTTTCTCAGCTTGTCATACGAAGAGGCGTTTCCTTCACTCAGTTCACCTTTAGCATTTAAAATCTTCACATTATCATGCTCCATTTGGTGAAGTGACTTCCATTTGAGAGAGAAGAAAATAATTCCATTAGTAAAAGAACTATGGCATGCATGAATATTAAATTGCCACACCAAATAACCATGAATGCAGAAAACTAAGGTTACAAAAAACCAACTTTGAAATCAAATTTAACCCAAGATCCAGGCATAAAGGAATAAAGCTCTACTGCATGTTCTGCCTGAAGCAGTTCTACAGCAGCATCATAGTAGGTTAGAAATGCCTTTCTAAGGAATTTTTTCTGTTCCGCTGTAATATTAAGTCCCAGGAAAAACTTCAAATATATATATACATATATTGGCATGAGTGCAGAAAAAAGAGCAACTAAATTATTAAAAATAGCTATGAAAACCCCATAATTGAATTCTGTGCAGCCTAACATCAAAACCAATATCTCATTTGACACAGACAAAACCAACATAGATTCATATTTTTAGAGACATCACTATCATTGCAAATGCCATACTCATAACTATCTAACATTGCTTTTTAAAGACAGACCATAGCACTGAACTTTTTCCAACACAGAAAAAAAAATGAGGGAAAGAAAATTTTAAAAAAAGAGAGCCAGGGTAACATCCCATGTACAAAAACAAGTGACAGATATTCTACTACTAGCTATAAAAGAATAAAACAAAGCTCCTAATCATTTGATGAAATGAACACGCTTAAAATGATATCAGAACATCTAGTTTCGTATTTTAATAACAGAAATTAAATTTCACTGCTTCCGTGAAACATCCTGAAGAAATGAAATCAATTCGGCTCAGGGCCTCACCCACTACCAAGATGAAAATGTGCAAGAACTAAGAATTGTAAAAGATATGTTTAACAAAAGCACAAAGAAAGCCCACACTTAATGAAGCATTAAAAAGGTTGAACCTCTTCCAGCGTTTCTTGTCCAGTCACAGGCAGTCCAAGAAGATATCTTCCTTGTCAAGCAAAACTAGCAAAAAGGGATAGATTTGTCTGGGTTGCATCACAATCCTTAAAATGTTCCATGCTAGTGAGATCCTTAATAATATTTGTAAAGAGGCTGCTATCTTCTACAACACGAACAAAGTAAAGTTCCAATAGAAGTTTGAGTGTGCTCAGCTTCTTCATGGCCTTTGAATTTTTGTCTCCATCTAAGTCCTCGGAGGACTTTCCAGGTAAGAAAATTTTCAAGAGACGTTGAACCAGACTAGATGAAAAGTCTTTGTGCCTTTGATGAAGTAAAGAGCAGATCTGATACAGGAAAGACATCTTAAAATACAGTGGAGAGCAAAGTGCAAGTAATACACATGGCAGCATTTCATATACCAATAGTACTTCCAGTAAATAAAAGGTAAATTTCTCTATCTTGGCAAGCAAAGATTTCATTTACTTTGTGCCAACTGGACACAAGCAGAAAAAAAGAGACAAAAATCAGCCAGAATAAAATCAAAGGTAGTCTTTAATATAGATGAAGATATTAAGGATGGTGGCCCTTCGATTCTGGCCCAACCAAAACTCCAAGAAAACCATTTTGACTTCAACAAAAAACTTACAAAGTCAGAACATTCCTGAGATTTCCATTTCACGATGAGACGAGTTTGTTTCCTGTTCAGTAGAATGCTGTGGAAGTCCACTTTGCTTTCACATTAAGAATAAGAAAAGTAAAAGTACACTTTCCTTAGGGAAGTGGGACAACTCCTACCCCTTCCACTCTATGAAAAACGTGTTAAATTTCCAGAAATTTTGAATCTTTTGTTTCATGTCAAGAAAGTCTGGTCCCACTATTAAACTGGGGGTGAGAAGCCAAAGATGAGCGGGAGCCAAACACAAACATAATGAATATGAATCTTGAAAAGCATATGGAGAAATTACATTCAAGGCCAAATAAATTAGTTCTTCATATTCACATTTTTCCATAGGGTGGTTGCAGTTGGAAAGTGAAGTCAGCAAGAAGGCAGGATAAGACCTCTGATAAAAACATCATCCTAAAGGTCATATGCAAGTCAAAATGGCTTTGCTTAAAATGGAAAAGAAAGTAAATAAAGCTACTTTAACTGCTAAAAGATGATGAATATGCAGCTATCCCTTTCTAGATTCTTCCCTGAACTTCATCAAGTGGCAGTGTACTGGTTTGAGATAGCACCTAGTCGCAAATGGAAACAAATAATTAAGATCACATTACTTAAGTTGAAAGTGTAAATATCATCCGTGAACAAGCAACTGCTACAAAATACACACACAATATATGCGTGCACATCCACACATGCAGAAATACACCAAAGACATGCAAACTTTATACCTGAGAAACTAGCATATATTTCTGGAGCATAAAAAAGTGATTTATTATAGACATGCCAGGAACAAAATTAAAGCCTCTAAAACAATATCCTGCAAAAGTGAATTGAAAGAGAAACTTCACCTGTGTTCAGGAAGCTTTGATATTCGTCTAGCATCCATGCCTGTCGTATATTTGTGTTTTTGGCCAACTGAAGCTTTGATATTTATCTAGCATCCATTCGCTCGATGTCTGGAAAGAATTTTCACCAAATCCAAAGCAGTCCTGCAAACACCACTGCACATTCAGCAACTTTCGCATCTTTGGTAATGGTAATGCAAGATGACTCGAGTGAAGACAGAAAGGCGTTATCTTCAATAAAGGCAAGTTGCTAAAGTACACATTTATTGAATGACCTCTTATATGTCAGTTAATTCTTTTGTGTCTCTGATACGAAGTTGCTACTTTGAATATTGAAATTGTATCTAGTCAATCCAGCCGCCATAATAATACATGTTCAGTTACTTGGTTCTGTACTTTGCTGAATGCCTAAAGAAAGGTTCTGCAACAGTTATGTTAGCTAAAGAAAGATGTGCTCTACGTGTCCTTCAATTTACAACGTGTATTGTTTTATTTCATCCTATGGAAACCTGAATGACTAGCTAAAGTGGGGGAATCATAGCCGGCTTGTAATTTCAGCTTTCAGTGTATCAAATCCCATCTCATATTAGTTCTCTATTTAAACCATGGAACATCTACTTATAACTATTAATTTTCAGGAGCAGAAAATGTTCAAGCTTCAAAAAAAAAAAAAAAAAAAGGTTCCAAAGCTACTTGAACACTACCATAGTAATTTTTCTTTCTCTAGTAGCAGTTGTATTATATAATTTTAGTTAAAAATTACTAATAAATAGGTATTCTCAATCTCAACAAAAAATTTAAAAAAATAATAATAATAAAAAATTGATAAGTATAAAACAAAATTTATATTTGTAAATCGAGAACTTTAAAGAATTCAATCAATGTATTAGCGAAGTCTTGTATCGGTACTTTTTGAAAAATCACGTGTTAGCATATCCAACACATGTCGCGTTGGACATTGTGTCAGCGATGATACCAATCTAAACTAAATTTATTTGATTCCGTTAGATTTTGCTTTAGTTATATATGGACTCAAGCATTCAAATTCAAAGTATCCCACATCATTGTTGTTCGTAAGTTTTGATACACATCATGTGTCGAATACTGTTATTGTACAATTTGACTACATCCATAATGTTGTAGGTAAAGGTTTAAATGAATCAAACAGCTATAGATAAAAAAATCCTGAAATTTAGGAAAATATAAATTCCTTATTGTTATTCATATTTTTTTAATCCCAAAATAGAGAACAATAAGGAACAGACAAAAAGTAACTTTTACAAGGGCAACATAATAACCCTGCTTCCTATCAAATCAATATCAACTAAACAAAGAGCAGATTCTAGTTAATTTATCAGTTCAACAAGTAATTTCTCAAAATCAAGGGAAATTTCATTATTCCCCATTTGCTAGCATTCCAATAGAAGTGGTTTCAAACAAGGTGAAAAATTTCTAATAGAAGTTGAAAATAGCATGCAACTTTATCACTGAGTTTACAAACTGTAAAACTCTTAACCAAGAAAACAATTCACAAGTCAACAAATTATGGTAATGGTAATAATTCTTTAGAACAAAATGTCATGATTAATAAGATTATGTTCTTATAATAGAAGTGGAATAAAAAAAAAAATTACCATAGATATTCGAAAAATAGAAGATTGATTCTACAATGTCAACTGACAAATCTTTTCCTTTACAACAGTCTCATCTTCAGGAAAGGATAACCAAGCAAACAAGAAACAGTTCACGTTGGAGTATGATATGAACCTCTTGATAAATAAATGAAAAAGTAGTCTAATGAGAGGAAAGCTAATATACTGACACCTAAATATAAATTATGTCAAACAACATATGTGGGAAGAAAAAATCAAATTCACACGAAATCTATGTTAAAAATGAAAAGAAAGAGGATCAAGAGAAGCTTACCAACTCAAGGTTGAAAGAGATTTTGGTGAAGCTTGAAAGTGTCATACAATGTATAAAAGTGTGCCTGATCACAAATACATGTAGGTCGAGAGTCAGAAATTCTTCTCGGCTCAAAACCATCAATAGCTGCTATAAGACCCTTCACTCTGCCTTGACGGAGGTCTTGAAATTTTGGGCCATTTGCAAAGTCTTGAGTCACAAATAAAATAAGCTGGAGGTTTTCCGTAGCCTATCAGAAATAAAATGGCTTCAGTTAGCTTTGTGCTCTGGAATGTTACTCATAAAATGGACTAGATTACAGAAAATTGGATTGAGGTCTACATGGAGCACGCATATGCAGTTCTCTAGCCACACCCACCTACTGATAACAGACTGCACCTCAATTACTCTTTTGAGCTTCCAAAATGAAAAATGACAGAATTGGTGCTAAGACAGTTTCGTATGATTCAAATTACAATCACATATATCCAAAACTTTAATACCAAAGCAAGGTCACATATTGGATATTTAAACAAAAGGCTCCTGTCCAAAACTTAAATGTCATAAGGAAACAGCAGATATGGTAAGAGAAAGAGTCTCATCTTACATAATTTATGGTCTTTTCCGCAGCATTTCTTATCCTATCTCTCCTTTCTTGAACCCATGGTCAGCCCTAATGTTTTGATAGTAATATCATCTGGTAGTCCTCCCTCCTTTATCATTTTGTCGAACAGCTTATGAGCTTTGTCCACAAACCCAACGCGTAGATATCCAGAAATGAGAACCAAGTAGGTTACCCAATCAGGACAGACATTCTCCCTTCTCATTTCTTCTACCAACATGTTGACTAAGACCATCTGATTCACCTTACAAAATCCATCAATTAAGCAAGTATAGGTAACGACAGAAGGTAAATGATCTTGCTGTACCATCTCCTGGAACACTCTCCATGCCTGCTTCATATCTTTGCTTCTACAAAACCCAGCAATCATTGAGGTGTAAGAAATTTTATCTATATCCCAGCCCTTACAGATCATTTCCTTTAGCAAATTATAGGCTTCTTTCACCCTTCCCATGTTGCATAATACATTTATAAGAACTGTTAATGTGATTGTATCTGGAGTAACTCCAGCTTTTAGCATTTTTCCATACAACAATAAGGCCATTGTTGGATTTTCCTGTTTAGCAAACCCATCAATGAGGCAAGTATAGGTAACGACAGAAGGTAAATGACCTTTCTGCACCATCTCCTGGAATAATCCCCACGCCTGCTTCATATCTTTGCTTCTACAAAATCCAGAAATCATTGAAGTGTAAGAAATTTTATCCGGATCCAAGCCCTTCCAAATCATTTCCTTAAGCAAATTATAGGCCTCTTCCACCCTTCCCATGTCACATAATAAATTAATACCAATTGTAAATGTGATTGTATTCTGAGCAACTTCAACTTTCAGCATTTTTTCATACAACGATAAGGCCTTCCCCAGATTTACTTGTTTAGCAAAACCATCTATGAGGGTGCTATAGATTACTACGTTGGGGATTGCATTACTTTTAAGCATCTGTGGGATAATCTCCAGTGCCTTCTCTGACATACTTGCTTTGCACAGTGAGTTGATTACCAAATTATAGGTAAACATGTTCGGGATAATCCCACGGTCTCTCATTTCATCTATAAGTTGCAAGGCATCCTTTATACATCCTTCTTTGCAGTAATTATTTATGATCAAGTTGCAGGTAGCAACATTTGGCAAAATATTGTCTTCTATCATAGTATTGAAAAACTTCAAGGCTTTCTCAGAGGAACCAGTTTTAATATATCCATGAATCAAGCTCTCATAACTTGAAGCATTAGGAGCAACCTTATTATTGATCATTTCTTCGAAAAGTTTATAGGCAATGTCTATGTCACCTCTCTCAATATTTCCGCGTCTACAAAACCCTTCAACCAAAATACTATAACTGTGTGTATTTGGGTTAATTCCACAACTCTTCATCTCTGCCAAAACTTGCATAGCTATTTCAGGCTCACCTGTATTACAAAATCCATGAATAACAGCATTATAACAGTAACAGTTGAGCGGGTGACTTTTACTTCTCAAGTCTTTGATAATGTCCAAAGCAATTTCAGCACCTCCAACCCTGCAAAGTCCATGAATATACGAATTATACGTTACAATAGATGGGGTTATCCCACTTCTCTCCATTTCTTCTAGAATGTCAGTTGCTTGATCAATATCTACATTACCTTGCCTTTGATGCATGTTGCAGTAATATTGAATCATAATTGTGTAAGTGTAGACACAAGGTAAGGGACCAAGCTTCTTCATTGCTTCAAATAATTTCACAAGAAATTCTCTTTCATTTGCTTCCGCCAAGCATTTAAGCAAGAAATTACACGATTCAACACCCAATTGAAGGCCAATATTCTTAGCCTGGTGAAATGCTTCAAATGCATGTTTAAGTATCCTATTTGAAGCAAAAACCTTTACAAGTACATTAACAATGTGAGTCGATATAGCTGCATTACTAGACCGATCCAATAAAGTGAAGATTAATCCATACAAATCAAGATCAAACTTTTGATAACAATAAATAATATCTCTCAGCAATGCATATACTTCCATATGCATTTCAGCGCATGCAAATATATGCACCATCATAATATAAGCATTAATTGATTGATTAAAACCATATTGTTCAGTAGCACTCAGAAGATTTATTTGTCTTGCAGCCTGCCAGTTTAAAGATTTAAGAACTCCAACAACAACTGAAAAAAGCTTGTTGCCTTTGCGCTGCTCATGGATGCATTTTCGGGGAATTATTTTTCCTTTTCTCCAATCAAGTGCTTCATTTTCTGAGTTGCTTTCAGAGTTTGAGCCGCTGTCAGAGTCGTTATCCAACACTAAAACAGAAGAAGCACTTCTATACAATTTGCAAAAGCTGATATCTTTCACAATAACCTGCCTAGTAAACAGCCCCAACTTATGCACAACCCCGAAATTTAAACCCGTTGAAGACTTTCTTGAAAACAAGCACACGCCCATCAAATCAAAAATCAATCTTTGTCATAGAAAGCATTATTCAAAGAGAAGGGATACTATCCCACAATTGCTTGAGTCTGCAAAACAAAATAACAAAGGGGGGGTGTTCATTAGCCAGCACACGGTGATTTGGAGGAGCGCAGTCAATCGAATTCCTGTATCTACCCTTATTTCATCCACTGCAACTAATTTAATGATGGGATTAAAATAAAGTGAAAGTAACAAAATCCCAAAAATTCAATGGTGTTTCGGTATTCATACAGGAATTCAGGGTTTGGGGTTTCGTACCTCTTCTTCAAGAATGCTGCTACATAAACAGGGCCACATGTGCCCTGTTTTTCCTCAGGGGAGGCTACCTGTCTGTTTGAGAAGAATTATTCCATCTTCTCGACGCTCCGTGCCTATCCAATTGGGGGCCTTGATTACTGGAGGCCTTGCTCAATTTTGCAATATGTCAAGTTTGGGACTTGTACGGAAGAAAAGCCCTGAGTCAATCGTCCGGTTTCTATATTTATTTCGCACCGCCTGAAAAGAACAAATCTTAGTGTAAATCCAAACCCACCAAATTCTATTATTAATAAGCAATAGAATTCTTTTTTTTTTTACCTTTTCCTCAAAATAATGGTCTATGTGATCAATTCAGTTGACTCCGGGAAAAAAACTGGAAAGAAAGAAAGAAAGTCGGTTACCAGCCTATTTGACTCAGTACATGACCCGGCAGAATAACTTAGCAACACACATACAAAATTCAACTGCCCGCCTCACGAAACTGTCCAACTCAAACTCGGATCCCAGACACCATGCTCGGTCCCAACTCAGTATTCACGATTGTAACTTAATCAAATTGACCTATAATCTCCCACCCTCCGTAGCATGCAACAAAAACCCCTTTTGGAGGGTACAAATTCACACTCTTCCCATCCAAACTCGGTCACCACCTCAAATGACTTGGCTCAATTTAACCCAACTCCAGATAACAGTCGTCACACACACAGATACTTTCACCACACGTTCTTTGCAATACAAAAGAACCCATCAATGTTTTCTTCTTCTATCATATCATTAAACACCCATATCTACTTTAAAAAATAATAATAATAAACAAAATAAAAATAAAATCCATCAAAAATTTGAAAAATGGAATCATCAAGAAAGGAAAAAGGAGAAACAGGGCTAGGCTTAATTATTATCGGCCCATCAACATAATATTTATATTACAAGTGTAATAATATGTAAATATTTAAATAATTATTACTTTCATATTCGAAAGAAAACTTCATAGAATTCTGTTGACGTATTAAAAGTGCAGCCCAAATTAAATAGTCCAAAAAGTAAAGTCCAATTGGGAAATTCAGGATAAAAGTTCAAACAGGATTATTGATGAATGCGGTGGAAGCCCACGAACACGGTAACATCATCGCCCAAACTTGTAAGACGTCCAGAACTTGAGCGAATGGAGTACCTTACGGTCGTCCAGAGCGATAACCCCGTTCTCGCCCAAACCTTCGAATCGCTCAGGATCTTAGCAAGCATAAAATATTATGGTTATCCAGAATAACAGTTATTGAGTGATCTTATCACATTCCACGATTCAAGGAGCCCAGTTGAAGGTGGTTGAACGACAAAAGAGTAATGGCAACAGTTAGAGACGGCAGTTCCACGACAAGTTAGCCACCACAAAGAAAGTGGGTAGTTATACAACAATCAAATAGTTTCCAAGCGGTTTGTCATGAAAAAATCATCAAGGGAATATAAAAGGAAGAGGAGACATAGAAAAAAAGGAACGAATCAAGCACTCTCAAATAGAGAATATGTAATTTCGATTTCTTAGTTTATATTTAAACACTTCTTTTAGTACTCGTGTGCTTGCGCCCCTTGAAGGCATTCTGTTTATTTCCAATTGTAAATCATCGCCAATAAAATACCCCTTTTTGAGATTTTGTCTCAAAAGGTCTGTTCCTTACACAATCGTCTGATCCCTTTTTAATTGTTAGCGACTACCAACGCGAAACAATTTGGCACGCCCGGTGAGACCTTGGTGTTTGGTGTTGAAAATACAAAAGGTGAAAAATATGTCTCACAAATCTGATAAGGAAGCAGCAAGTCAGGGAGGAATCCAGTTTGTGGTCGAGCAATATGAGGAGCGGCAAAGCTCTCCACAAATAGAGGGACAGAGTCAAAGCAGTCACAGTCGTTACGAACCAATGACAGAGTTGAGTCCTCGAACCATGCGTGCATTGCTTGAAAAACTCACACAGGATGTCGTTGAACAGGTAAATCTAGGAAATGTTCATAATATGGAAAGATTTACCCAGAATGGGAATGCACATTATGACAACATGGCCAAACAACTGAATACATTAAATGAAATACTGAATAAGTTAGTAGGTCAAATTTGTCAGCCAGTTGTGCCTATTGCAAATCACTTTCGAATTAGGACAATCGTGGAATATAATTCTCGTGTCCTAAGTCCAAATCAGGGAATAGAATCACCTTTTGGTCCACCTACTTCAAACCAGGGGATGGTGTAATGCCAAATCAGAATAGTGGTAATGGTATATCTAACCTGGGGGGTAACTTAAATATAAGAGATAATGTCCTAAATTATGGATAGAATACCCCACGTGTTAATGATGGAATAAATATTCAGACTAATAGTAACAATGACCTAAATCATGACAACTTTGTTGCCAATCAAGGACCAAACATCAGGCCTCAAGCAAATCAACTGATCAACCAACCTGTAGGAATTCCATATGACCACAACGTCATCTTGAGAAATCAAATTATGGAAATAGTATAAGATCAAATGGCTTTTGGGGTACGTCCTATCATTAGGCCGACTTACACAAAGTCATACCCTGATTGGGTAAACCAAGCATATTCATAGTTTAGAGGGTATAAAGTGCCAGAATTCTCATTATTTACCGGTTTAGGAGAGGTGTCTATTCTAGAACACATAGGGCGATTCACACTGCAAAGTGGTGAAGTAACCGACTACCATAAAATGAGGTTGTTCCCTAGTTCATTAACATAAATAGCTTTCTCTTAATTCATCAATTTCCCAGCAAACTCTGTTCAAACATAGCAACAATTGGAGCAATTGTTCCATGCTCAGTTTTATAAGATTGAGTCTGAAGTTACTTTAACCGATTTGACGAATCTACGTCAAATGCCAAACGAATGGGCAGAAGGTTTCCTTCAAAGGTTCAAGACAGCAAGAAGTAAATGTTTTGTACCTTTGCCCGAAAAGGAGTTTGTCAAAATCGCTCAAAATTGTCTAAACTTTGATATGAAAAAGAAATTCCAAGACGGGAAATTTCATGATGTTTTCCAATTGAGCGCAAACGTGATTAGGTATGAATGATTAATAAGAAGAGAAGAGCAAATGAAAAATTCTAGCAAGGGGACTTATTATAGAGATCCAAATTTTGATGTTCATACTATTAATGACGAGTATTACGATCAAACCGAAATGTATTTGGCTGAATTAATCAAAGGAGACGCGTATACTTGTCCTATAATGGTTAAGCCTAGATCATCGGGTAAGGATAAGCCTATAAAAGATGAAAAAAAAAAGTTAGAACGTTCTCGTTCGATATAACCAAAGCTAACCTTATATTTGATAAACTACATAAGGATAAACAAATAAAGTTGAGCGATAAACATAAGTTGCAAAGCCCTAAACAAATCAAGGGTAAAAAATATTTTAAGTGGCATAATGCATGATCGCATTTGACTAACAACTGTTTGGTTTTTCGCCATGTGTTACTGGACGCCATTGAATCAGAACGAATTACGTTCAAGAATAAAAAGAAGATGAGAGTGGATGAAAACCCTTTTTCACAGCCACTTGGGGTGAACATGGTGACGACTGATTTCAAAAGTAAGTTGTCAAAATTCAAGTTGGTTATAGATGACGGAGAAGAGGACCCTGGGCCACACCCCAGTGTCTTTGAACGTATCAAAGGGAAGGAGCCTAAAAAGGATGAAGACATCCTGTGTGCAAAATGTAAAAAAGAAGTGAGTGCAAATACAGAGAAACCAGGGATATGGCAGCATCACCATCACCCTAGTTTTTTCCCAAACGCTCAACTTGATATAAGGCGAGGTACATCATTCTATAGGGTGCCGCCTTTTTTGAGAGGCAGTTCAGGTCAATAAATAATGGGAGAACATTCAAGGCGCAACCTCGCCAACCAAATGTATGACATTCGTTCCAGTATAATGCAGGAAGGGTGATACCCTTCAACGAGATGACTAGAACCCAACAAAGGCGTTTTCAACGGAATTATGGACGAATGATGAGGCAACAACAGGGAGTGCCACGTCCTAAGGCGCCTAAACTACTCGAGGTGGACAATCAAAATATTCCCGAAGACAGTGAGGAGACTGGTACAGGTGAATCGATGGAAGAATTATCAGAGACTTCTTCTGGCAGATCGAAGTTTGAGCGAGGCAGAAGGGATGGAGAAGATCCAGATCAGCCCCTTACTATTTAGTTTGGTACGTTGCCTCCTGTCATGGCTAATAACTATTTACTAGCCAATGAGTTCAAAAACAAAGAGAAAGAAGAAGAAGAGAGAGAGGATAACGAGGAAGAAGCATGTATGTTGGAATGTGAAGAAGGCCAAACTTTTAGAGGGGCCTACAATGGTGAAGAGGATGATGGTATGACGGACATCGAAGAGAAAATTGATCTGGAAGCAGAAAGAAGAAAGAGAGGAGTATCACACAATACTCTCTTGAAGCCATTATATCGAGAGGGAGTTCTTGAAGTGGACTTGTTGGGGGAACCATCTGGGCGTTCTTTCGATTATTACGTGCTGTACGGGACGCCCAAGAGGAAAAAGAGAGTACCTCGCTCTGAAAATTATGGATCACCTCCAAGAATAATGTCTCCTCCCACAGGTTGGGTAACCGAAGAAGAAGCATTACAAAACAATAAAAAGGAAATTCAGGAAGCGGAAGCTCGGTGCGAAATACTGCACGTTGACTTATCACAAAAGGATAATTCAACAGAGAGCAAGCAGGAAGTGGAAATAGATGCTGCCGAAAAGGTTATTTTTAAGAGACCAGCCATGAAATTAACTAAACACTTGAGACCATTGTACATTAAGACTTTAGTTAACGGTATACCTGTGGCGAAAGTACTTATCGATAATGGAGCAGCTATCAACACCATTCCATCTAGGATGATGAGGAAATTTGTAAAGACAGAAAGTGATGTGATTCCAACAGAAGTCATCCTTACAAGTTTCAATGGAGGAGCAACTTCAACTAAAGGGGTTATGCCATTGGACATAACTGTAGGGACAACTACTAGGACCACAGTTTTCTTCGTAATAGATGGTCCTACTAGTTATAATGTGTTATTAGGAAGGGATTGAATACACGGAAGTCGCTGCATACCTTCATTGCTCCATCAAATGCCTGGTTTTCTGGAATGAGAAGGGATTGAATACACAGAAGTCGCTGCATACCTTTTGTCGCAGAAACAAACTCAGTGGAAAGGTTCATGTACGAAGAAAATTACGGACCTGCCAAAGTGGTCTAAGATGAAGAAGAAACTCAAATTTTTGCACAGAGCGAAGAGCCGTTTTCGGTAGATGCACTCACTGAAATGTTCAGTCAAATGAGGTCAAATATAGTGGCCCTGGAAGAGCCAGTAATTGGCAAAAAAGTAATCAAGGAGTTTTAAATGAGTTGCAAGCAACAAAGGCAAATGACCGATGTTCAGGCCTTCAAAGCCAAATTAATGACTTTCAATACAGAATATAAAGACAAGACGAAAGAAGAAGCAACCTTGAAAGCATTAGGAGACAAATTGGCAGTGTTTGAGTTGGAACAAAGTATTGGTCCAGAAGTCAATAAGGTGGATTGTTTAGAAGAAGAAGTGTCTATAAGGGAAATGTACGATGAAGTAATGAGGATCACCAAGCCTGGATACGCTCAAGCACAAGACCCTTTGATTAAAGTGAATATTGGCAATGAAGGGGAAGATTGCCCAATATTCGTCAGCCAGATGCTCGATCAAAAGGTTAGTGATAAATTAATCGCTTTATTAAAAGAATATAAGGATTGTTTTGTTTGGGAATATGAACATATGTCTGGTTTAGATAGAGATTTGGTGGAACATAGATTACCAACCAAGCCAAATTTTAAATCTCATAAACAACCTCCTAGGCGTTTTGCTCCTAATGTACTTCTTGAGATTAAGAAAGAAATAGAGCGATTATTAAAAGCGGCCTTTATTAGAACAGTCAAATATGTAGAGTGGTTGTCCAATATCGTGCCAGTGCTAAAAAAGAATAGTAAATTAAGGGTGTGCATAGACTTTAGGAACCTAAACATAGCCATACTCAAAGATGAATATCCAATGCCTACGGTAGATTCTTTAGTAGACTCGACTGCCAGACACGTAATATATTCCTTCATGGATGGGTATTCAGGATACAATCAAATTTATATAGTTGAGTAAGATATACACAAAACTGCCTTTAAGTGCCTTGGATCTCTAGGATGTTTTGAATTGGTAGTTATGCATTTCGGTTTGAAAAATGTAGGAGCGACTTATCAAAGGGAAATGAACTTGATTTTTCATGATATGATGGCAAGTTTGTTGAGGTGTATGTAGATGATATAGTGGTCAAATCCATTAAAGAAGATGACCATTTTGAACAATTAAGATGTTCATTTAAGCGAATGAAGCAATATAAACTAAAATTGAATCCCTTGAAATGTGCATTTGGCGTTAATGCAGGAAACTTCCTTGGTTTCTTAGTACACAAAAGAGGGATTGAACTTGATAAAAATAAAGTGACGGCCATTTTAGAGGCCAAACCACCTAACAATAAAAAAGAATTGTAAAGATTCCTAAACCAAGTAAATTTTTTAAGACGCTTTATTTCTAACTGTGTAGGGCAAGCTAAAACTTTTTCACCACTTTTAAAGTTGAAAAATTAGGACAAATTCATCTGGAAAGAAGAATATCAAAAGGATTTTGAAAGTTTAAAGACATATTTATTAAGTCCACTAGTGTTGGTGTCACTAATCCAAGGACGGTCAATGAAAGTTTATATATCGGCTGAACAAAAATCAATAGCTGGAATGGTCGCGCAAGAAGACCAATTTGGTGAAGAAATGGCGATTTACTACTTGAGTAGACGGTTAACAAAATGTGAATGTAATTACTCTGCCATTGAAAAGTTATGTCTTGTATTGTATTTCATATGTACGAAATTAAAGGCTTATTTATGGCCCGTAATCGTTTATTTGATTTCTATAGTAAATTTGATTAAGTATATGTTCTCTCGCCCTATTTTACACCAAAGGGTAGGCCTTTGGACGTTAGCATTATCGTAATTCGAAATATAATACATACCCCAAAAGGCAATCAAAAATCAGGCTTTGGCTAACTTTCTGGCCGATCATCCATGTCTTGACATACTTGAGGAAATTGAATTAGAAATCAATTCATTCGAATTAAAACCTTAGGTTTTATATTTCGACGGGTCAAAAACCTCTAAAGGTGCAGGAGTAGGAGTAGCATTGATAAATCCTTTAGGGATTTGTTACAAGTTCGCATTCACTTTGGATAGGATGTGCACCAACAATCAAGTCGAATATGAAACCTTAATCGTAGGCTTAGAATTAATGATAGATATGGAGGTAAAGAATGTGATCGTTAGAGGTGATTCTCGATTGGTAATTCACCAATTGATCGGTGATTTTAAGTGCCAAAGTGATTCTATTATAAGTCAATATGAAATCGCCCAAAAATTGTTGAAAGAATTCGACCAAGTAGAGCTTCAATGTGTTAATAGGATATATAATGACATAGCAAATGAGTTGGCCCAGATGGTCTCAGGGTATTCAAAGGCTTTAAATTGGAAATCTACTTATGAATTTGGTTAAGTAATATTGACCGTAGTCCAAAGAATGGCGAGAAGGATTGAAATTCATTGCATATAAGATGAAAATGCAATGGATTGGAGGGCAGAGATTAAAATGTTCCTTAAAGAACCTAATAAAGGAGGTAGTAGAAAAATGAAGTTGTGTTTGCTAAACTATACACTGATAGATAAAGAGTTGTTTAAGAAACGCTCTGATAGTATATTACTAAAATGTGTAAGTTTGCAAGAAGCCAAAACAATCATGGCTGAAGTGCATGAAGGGATATGTGGAGCTCATCAAACTGGCCAAAAGATGAAATGGTTAATTATTAGGAATAGATATTTTTGGCCCAAGATGGGAGAATCATGTGTTCAATATGAGTCGTCTAGCATGCCAAAAGCATGGTCCAATACAAAGGGCGCCAACAAGAGAGATGTCACCCATTATCAAACTCTGGCCGTTCAAGGGTTGTGCGATAAACCTGATAGGGAAGATTTATCCCCCATCGTCCAAGCAACATACCTTTGTTATAGGTGCAACTGATTTTTTCACTAAGTGGGTAGAAGCGACACCTTTAAATGAGATCACCGAAAAGAGTGTCATAGAATTTATCCGTGATCATATTATTTATAGATTTGGGATTCCACAAACTTTGATGGTAGATCAAGGAACTTCTTTAAATGGAGATCAAGTGAATGAATTCTTGAGCGAGTTTGGAGTTAAATTAGTGAACTCCACACCATATTACGCTCAATCTAACGGATAAGCAGAATCTTCTAATAAAATTCTAAAAAATATCATAAGGAAAATGATAAATGAAAATACCAGAAATTGGCACGAATGTCTAAACAAGGCCTTATGGGCTTATAAGACGTCGCCTCGGTCAAGTACCAAAGTTACTTTTTTCCAACTTACTTATGGACAGAAGGCCATTTTGCCTATGGAAATCAATGTACGATCAATCAGAGTGTGTTTGCAACATAAGTTAAGTGATCGTGAGTATACCGAATCACTAGTTCAAAACTTATTGGAGTTGGACGAATTAAAGTTGGACGTCCTAAATAGATTGCAAGTTAAAAAACAAAGGATGACTAAGTTTTATAATAAAAAAGTTATAGCCAAGTCATTTAGCCTGGGCCAATTGGTTTGGAAAACAATACTCCCTTTGGATAGCAAGGATCCAAAGTATGGCAAGTAGTCGCCCGATTGGGAAGGGCCATATAAAGTAAATAGTGTGTTGCCTAATGGAGCCTATCATTTAGAAGATTTAGATAACACTAAGCATATGAGGTTCATTAATGGTAAATATTAAAAAAGTATATTCCTTCCTTATGGGAGAATGAACAAATAAAAGTATAATCAAATTGCGTTGAACTATCGTATATAAATAAGGCCAGAACGAAATACGTTCAAATAAATTCCTTTATTATCAAATATTCGTTACAAATTGTGAGATACAAAATACTAAATATTCTATAAGCTACAATTGAGAGCAAACTAATTTTTCGATCGATCGTCAAGCAAGAGGGTGAACCGGGCTTGGTCACCTTCTTGATTGCACTGCTGCAAGGACAGGCAGAGAGGTCGAGAAACATTCTCAACAAGCAAAAAGGAATAAAAGCACCCTCAAATCCCCTACCTAATTGCATTATTGCAATAACGGGCAAGGAGACTGAAAAACACTCTCAGCAAGCAAAGTGGCTTGAAAAGCATCCTCAAAAACTGTCTTCCATCATTGAACTCCTTGTAAAGAACATGGAGACGATGAGAAGAACTTCGCTGGCCAAAGAATATTTCCTATATCTCCCATATCAAAGGTAACATCAAAACAAATAGCAAAATGGGCAGATCAAATGATCTATTTCTATGGAAGACGAAAATTTTGGATTAATTGTTGAGATGCCAAACGATGGCAGTAAATTAGTTTTTGAAGAAAAGAATGGAAATGAAAATGATGAGTGCGAAATACACACGCATTTATAGAGGTGTGAAGGTGAAAAGACAGAATATGAATGGCCACATTCGTGCCTAATAACTGAAATCAAATGGCCCAGAGTCTTGGGAAAAGAGATGAAAATACTAAAGAAGAATGTGCATGAATCTTAACATAAAGCAATTAAATGTTTGGGAGGTTGACGATTAAGGACAACGTCAATTAATACGCAAGTAGACAAATTAGTCGTTCATTAATGACGATAACTGCTGTTACATTCAAAATTAGCAATGACAATTAGTGCGAAGTTACAAAAGGAAAGTTAGTACGAAGTTACAAAAGAAAAGTTAAGGCATTGAATGTCTTAATTACAATTCACCCTAGGCCGAACGAATTCTTTCCCTAAGTCTCCCCCAATCTTCGCTCTATTGAGAAAAAGCGACATTTAATTCAGTTACAAAATCGTCATCAACCTCCAACTTTTTGTACTGCTCAACCAAAGACTTGGTTCGTTCAATTCCTTGGGAAGTTACGCTTTTTAGCAGCCATTCTCGTCCTACAGTCGTCCATTTTTGCTTGAAGCTCCTTCATCTCTACAGTCAAACTTGTCATCAAAGAGTCTTCAATAATAACGTCGGAAGAGATTTCTTTTAATTCGTCCTCGGCCTTGTTAATCTCTGAAAGCAAAGACTCTCTTTCAGATGCAGCACGAAGATATTGAGTATTCCTAGCCTTCAATTCAACATTTTTGGCTAGCAAGGAGAGGATGTCGGAGTGAACAACCTTCAACGTCGCTTTAAAGTCAGCAAAAACATTGAGCGATAGAAGTGTAAGTACTTGCGTCAATTTCGCACTCAATAACTCAAGTTTATCCTTATGTTTCGTAGCACTAGCCTGGCCGATATCCATGTCCATAAAAGACACATACTCAAATATCGACTGCTTGAGAAATTTCATATTTTCCTCTGAAAAAGCAGAAGGATGGCTGGTTGAAGTAGGGCGAGATGTCTTGATTTGCCCCCAAGAAGTAAACAAGTTCTGGATGGAACGCACAATGTCATCAGCACCCTGCAAAGAAAAATGCCAACATTGAGGACTTTCACTACAATAAACGAAGTTAATAAAAGTGAAGCAAAAGGTTACCTCATCAGCAATCTTGGGAAGTTCAGGCATATCACCAGTTGGCTCCATCACCTATGGGGACTTCCCCTTATCTGGGCGAGAAGACTTTGCCACAACAGGCAGGCCCATGGGTGCCTCTGCATAATTCAAGAAGCAACGAATCAGAAACCAGTAGCACAAGCAAAGGTAAAACATCAAAATATGTATTACCTTCTGGTTCAACGTTTGGGGGGTTGGCGTCCTGGGAAGAAGGTGGCCCTTCTAATGGTTGTGATAAAGGTTCCGGTACTAAGGGTTTCTCTTTAAGCATAATCCCTTCATCAGCTAATTTGGACGAAGCAGCTTCAGCAGGAGATGATGGAGCAGGAGCTGCCAAAACCAAAGCCTTCGAAGGAGAGGCTGAACTTTTCTGAGAAATTTAGGTAAACCATTAGTACATAAAAAAGTATGTTTGTATATAAACAAATTCAATTACATTTCTCCTAAGGATGAGAGGAGCGTCATCATCATCATCATTATCATCCTGCAAAATGGGAGATGCTGAAACTGGCCGTTTGCGACTTGAGGCACCTTTAGCTACAATAGCCTTGGCAAGTAGAGAAGCAGATGGATGGATAGAATGTTTAGCGCGAGTAGGGGAGGAAGGATTCCTAATGGATACAGGGGTGACCAAAATAGGAGAAGTAGAGGGAGTGCTTGGCTAGTCCAGTAAATGAAAGGCACGATTAGCATCAGTTGCAAACAATCGGCGTTTTACTGATGGCCAAAGCTGTTCAAAAAAGGATGGACAGCACAGCTAGAATTGAAAGGGGTTAATGAAAATTTGCTCGTCAAAAGAATGTTGCGAGCATCTATAGCTTGTGCCTCTGCCTTATTAATAGTGTGAAAGCGGTCTGTCAAATTTTTGGAGTAGCAAGGAAGAACAGGCCAATTTTGGCTAAAACCAAGTTGACGAGCAAAAAATTGGGGAGTATATATTTCAACCCCAGCTTTGGCGTTGGTTCCAGTTAAGATATCGTGGAACAATTCCCTCCCAATCAAAAATTGAACGCAAACAAGTAGAGAGGCACTCGCACTATTTAGGGTGGATGGAGGTTGCACATAATCTGGAGTCAAGTGAGCAGGAAAAGGAAAGAAGGAAGGAATTGAATCTAAGGTATAAAAGAATGAAAATAATGTCCCTACTGGACATATTTACAGGGTTCAGTGGATCAATAGTTAGCCCATAGTAGCTAGCCGAACGAAGGGAAATGGATGGAGCACCAAGTGGTGGAAAGTATGCTCTCAACCATAGTTGAGTGAACCAAAGGGGCCTACTGTTAGTGGGAGATGCACCATTCTTCAGTTGAAATTTGAGGAAAGCCATGCCTCTATAAAGGGCAGCTAAAAAGAAGGAACATAAGTTCAAAGGTCTACCACGCGCCAATTCATGCGTTATGGGTAAGTAGCTCATAGAAAGTTTCATACTTGGCACGCAGAGAATATATTTACAAAGCCAAATTTGAAGAAAGACACACGCTCAGCATGGGAAGGTTCAGTGCTTGAGTGATTATAAAAGCCCTGTAGGCTTGAATAGGACTCAGTAAGTTTCTTGTCAAATTTCAGGGCAACACCGGAAATCAAGATACCAGGAAAGATGGTATCGCCCAAAGGTGGAAGATTTACTAGGGCTCCAATGTCCCTTAAAGTAATAGACATGGGACTAAGAGGGAAAACGAAGGTGTTATATTCAGAAAACCAAAAACTCAAAGCAATAGGAAAAAACACTAGGTCAAAAATTGGGGGTTGAAGAGTAATTTCTAATAAGTCTGAAATCCTAGCACGATAAAAAATCGCCTTGGTAGGGCCATGATTCACAAGACGTGCATGTCATCTACGAAAAATAACATCAGCTTTAGGCCAAGTGCGAATACTTTTTTTCGCGAATCGGCCTCAATAGCAGAGAGTTCAGGAACGGAGGACCTTGAATGCAAGGGAACAGCTGGCCCACCGCCACTTGTCCAACGACTTCGGCATTATTGAACGATGGACCCAGATAGAATTCATTGAGGCCAGCATTAGCTTGTGCAAGGAAGTTTTGATTTACATACGGCCTAGTAAGGATTTTCTAGAAATCTTCGAAACTAAAAGAATCATCAGATTGAGTTTGTGAAGTCGCCATTGGAAACGAAGTATAGTTTCGTTAAGGTTTGCCTGAGAAACGTAGCAGAGAAGCAAGAAGATGAACAGTAAAATAACGAGGAGGAAGCACGAAATATAGAGACGTGGTTTAGTGGTGCGATGAAATGGCGTGTCTTTTGGGTTTATAAGGGTTTGTGACGTTGCACCTTTTTAGGCTGTAAAAGGAAATAATGATTGAAGTTCTTGGGAATTTCAAATATTGCTAGAAAATACAAAGTAAATATGACAAAGATTAATAATTGGTATTAATTCTGCCATATTGGGGAGTAATTGTTCACGCAATAAAAGTGCAGCCCAAATCAAATAGCCCAAAGAGTGAAACTCAATTGGGGAATTCAGGATAAAGGTCAAAACATGATTATTAATGAATGCGGTGGAAGCTCACGAACACGGTAACATCATCGCCCAAGCTTGTAAGACGCCCAAAACCTGAGCGAATGGAGTATCTTACGTAGGGGTGGGCGCGGGTCGGTTCGGTTCGGTTCTAATATAATTATGGAACTGTTCGGGTTCGGGTTCGGTTCCGTTCGATTCCGTTCGGTTCGATTCCGTTCCGTTTCGTTCGATTCTGTACTATAATTAAATTTTTTAACATTTATAACAACATTATATAAATACAACTAATAATGCTTTCAATAGTTTTGAAATATCAGAGATTAGTAGACTACCTTGTTCAAATGATCGCTACGGTCAAAACTTCGATCGACGGAGGTCACAACTTCGATCGGAGGTCACAGTGTCGGTCGAAATTGTCTAAGTTTTGGAATGTTAGCGAGACTGCGAGAGTAAGTACTAAAGTCTAGACAACGTTATATATTTTAGTGTAGGTGCTTAGGGTTATTTAGTAGATTGGATTTTGTTGGGCTAAGAAATGAAACAATAAAATGGGTAATTGAGCCAAAAATAAAAAAATTAGAAATGAAACAAATTATTGGGCCAAAAATTTGGATTTAAAAATTGTTAATTTGTTTAGAAAAAATTAAAATTAAAATAATTTGATTTACTCAAAATAATAAAAAATTAGAAAGATTCGATTCTTATTCGGTTCTTCAGTTCATGTTCTAAAATCGAGAACCGAACTGTACCCGTCGGTTCTCAATTCAAATACCCGTTCGGGTATTTAATTTGACAAAAATCATCGGGTTCGGTTCGGTTCGGGAGATTTGCCCAACCCTACTCTTACGGTCGTCCAGAGCGATGACCCCGTTCTCGTCCAAATTTTCGAATCGCCCAGGATCTTAGCAAGCATAAAACATTATGGTTATCCAGAATAGCAATTATTGAGTGATCTTATCACATTCCACGATTCAAGGAGCCCAGTTGAAGATGGTTGAGCGAAAAAGAGTAATGACAACAGTTAGAGACGGCAGTTCCACGACAAGTTAGCCATCATAAAGAAAGTGGGTAGTTATACAACAATCAAGCAGTTTTCAAGCGGTTTGTCACGAAAAAATCATCGAGGGAATATAAAAGGAAGAGGAGACATAGAGAAAAAGGAACGAATCAAACACTCTCAAATAGAGAATATGTAATTTCGATTTCTTAGATTAAACTTAAATACTTCTTTTAGTACTCGTGTGCTTGCGCTCCTTGGAGGCATTTTGTTTATTTCCAATTGTAAATTATCACTAATAAAATACCCCTTTTTGGGACTTTGTCTCAAGAAGTCTGTTTCTTACACAATCGTTTGATTCCTTTTTAATTGTTAACGACTACCCACACGAAACAAATTCAAAAGATAAAATAGCAAAATAAAACCTGCTTGATGAGTCTGAACTGAAAATTCTCGAACTTCTCCCAAATGAAAGTATTTAGAAATTGCCATTGCCAAACATGCTGCAGCTAGTAATTTAAAAGTGACTATCAGCCTTTAGAGCTTTCTGATACATATGCATTAATAGAAATATAATGAATGTAATTAGTGGCCAGCAAGATAGAATCAACCGCTACCTCTCTTTCAAGAGGCCATGAGTACTAATCAAAATCAGTTTTGCTAATCTAGTTCTATCAACCAGTCTCCCAACATAACTTCCAGGATTAGAATCAACCACTACCTATCTTTCAAGAGGCCATGAGTACTAATCAAAATCAGTTTTGTTAAGCCCTTCTAATCGGAGAAGAAGACTGATAAGATTGTCGTTCCATAAAATGATTAGACGGATGAGATTTAAGGGATTCTTGGACTGCCGTCAATAGTTCGAGAAATCATAGAAGATTTAAAGATGTGTTTGGCCAAGCATAATAAGTTTTGAATAAGTTACTTATTTTGTGACAAAAGTCAGAACAAAACTTATATTTTTTAGTAGTAAGAAAAAGAAATTATCATTTAAACATGTTTAATTATAAATGTACATCTTCTCAAAAAAAAAAAAATATATTATAGAAAGTAGCTTCTACTTTTTTATAAGAAGAAAAACATGGCTAAGTCTTTTTTTATTCGGTCCATTACTTTTAACACATATTTTATGGGCTTTAAGATAATGGACAGAATTTGATGGTCAGGTCCTTAGGGTACGGAATAGGTTCACCATTTTAGCACTAACTCAAAATGTCTAAGAGAAATTTGTCGGGTACTCAACTAATGGACCTTGTTATGACTTGGTTTTCAACATGATTTTCTTGATAGCATCACTTAGCCTATTAACATCTCTATCTTAATTTTATCGATGGCATTATTCAATTTATTAGCGTTCGGTCCCTAACTCGAAAGCTTACCAATCATCATGGATATTCATTCAGAAGAATTAGACAGTGAAACTACAGGCAAGGGAAAGGCATAAAATGGAAGCCTTCAATTGGAGAAAATAAATAAATTCATCTTTGTTCTTAGCCAACTAGATCCTATTCTGAGTATGTTGGGGATGATCTACATTTGTTGCTTTCAAGTTGATTTTTCAATGCACGATGAAGAGACTATTGTAAACTTTTGAGCAGATTGAATGTTTGAATCACTATTCAAAATGAGGAAGAAGGATGATGTCTCTCTAGCTATGGAAAATGACACACTCCACGAACGATGGATTTTGAGGAGGATTGGTGGGTAGCGACCATGGGTGGATAGTTGAGGTTGGCCGACAATGGGTTGGTTTCAAGGTTATCCTTTTCTCTTTTAGAGAAATTTTGTTTTCGTTACTTGTTTTCGTTATTTTACTTAAATTAGCAATAAAAGTACAATTGAATAACGTCTCAATGAACCCTTAAAATGGTCGAATGAAAGGAACTAGACATTATTGCTCTCATAAAATTAATAAGTTTGAATGATTGTTATCGAAAAAATTGTGCTTAGAGTCAATTCATGGGATTTTATTTTTTTTCTAATAATATAATTTTTCTAATTCACAAAGTATAGAGAGAGGAATGAACGTTTCGTTCTATATCAAAAAGGGCTTTGGGCCTAACTATTGAACTTTCAATAAGGATTATTAAAATAGGGGGAAAATAACTTATGTCAAAGAGTTTTGACATCTCAAACTTTTGTAAAACATTTCCGTTGAAAAATTTATAAATTATTTAAATTATAAATACATACAAATAAACGATGGAAAAATAGATAGTATATGTGGATCTATTGAAATGTCTGCTTAAATATAAAGTTTGACCATTTATAAAACAATTTACACCTAGTCAAGATTGTTCTACCAAAGTTTAGATTGTTTCATTTTGTTACTTTAAATTTCAAAATAGTTTGGGCTGCTTTAAATGCTACAAGAATTTTTATTTTTTTCTTTAATATAACTTTCAAATTTGATAATGCGCAACAAAGTTGCATAAAATTGAGCTTCCACGGAAATTTTTTTTTTTTTTTTTTAATCAAATTGGCTAATGGGCAACAAATTTTTACAAAATAAAGCTCAATTTCATACAAATTGGCGTGCGAACTTGTTGGCCCACGTGATGACTTGTCATACTAAGTTAAATATGTAATCTTATTAAAAAATATTGCCAAGTCACAAAGGGCTCGCATGGCCATCCAAGGAGCAAGCTCGTTGGACAATTCGAATCACACTTTGAATAAGCAAATTGAACTTGGAGGTAGGCGAGCCGAGTGGTTCAACTAGCCCCATTTGAAAACTTACAAAAATGTAGGGGAACCTACTCCTTTAAAGTTAAAAGAGTTTTATTTTGAGTAGTTATTGCTGGCAAGAAGGGGATTAGTATAATTTAGGACCTCCAGAGATCAACTTTTCTTAAATCTTAATTATTTCTTTTAATTTACAGTTGTATTTATACTTATGAAGTGTTATTTCGATTTAACTGAATTAATTTATATATTTTATAAACATATCACAAATTTCCCAACCGATATTGTATATAAATGACGTTTTAGGCATTAGTAAATATTTCGTTTACAAAGAAAGAAATTACTTAAAACACAATAAAAATATACACATAAAAATTAAGAAATTTATGCTTCGGATCTCAAGGAATATTTTATCCATGTCTAAATATAAATTAAATAATTAATGATTAATATAAATAAGAAAACTTAATGGAAAATTTAGAAATTTCGTAGAAAATCTAACTGTAAATACATTTAGAAGTTTAGTTAATATTGTGTTTACAAAAAAGGAAAAAAGAAATAAATTAATTCATCTATTGAGCAATTAGTAGTGAATCATCAATACAACCTGGATTAGTATTAAGTATTATTGGTGCAAAATTACATTATTTTAAATATAACTATGACGAGAATTTGATAGGATTAAAATCTACCTTGTCATTGTGAGTACTTTAAAATGAAGATGTCAAAACTCTCAATATTGTTTTTGTTCGTTTTCTCACGTTTTTCGTATCAGGCTTGTATCATTTAATCATATTTGCACGTAAAGAGTACCGTGTAATCTTGAATTTATATGTATATGCGACAACTCTAGAGGATTAACACATTTTTGTGAGTACTTTTAGATTGAAGGTGTGGAAACTTTCCACATTGTTCTTGTTCACTGTTCTTGCCTTTCTCATAAGTGGTTCATATGTAATCCTTGATTATGTTTGCATGTGAATGATTATGGACATGCTGATCTCAAGTATTCACACACATAGCTTTGATTTATTACTTCACTTCAAAATTGAAATATATTGACCATCGATCAATGGAAAAGACGAGTGATTTAAGAACTGGTGCCCTAAATTATTTAAAAGCCGTCTTAGATTAGAATTTTTAAGACCAACCACCAAAGTCGTTCATATGCTATAGTAATATGACTCGACTAGATTGACTGAATGCAAAAAACTTTCTACTAAAATTTAAATAGTACCTAAAGTATATATATTATTGATTTACTTTTAAACTTGCTTTATTCTAACCTTCTATATACATATATGAATATATGTTGCATATCTAGATAAATTTGAGTGAAACTGAATTAAATTTGTTAAGTTTTCATTTGTGGATGTAGTTGAGAGAGGAAGAAATGGTTTGGTGAATGCACAGGATGTTTGTTACTATTCATTTCCTAGTCCATGCGGTGAACAAGAACAAAGTCTCATAGTATGCCCATGGCCATGTTACAAACATAATCTTGGTCTACTTTGCGTCGCTTGCAACACCAGTAAGCCACAATCTTTTTGTGTTTGTGCATATCAATGTAAACCCTAGTTATTCCGTATCAGTATCTTTTGTCGTACTTAATAATTCGTTAAATATATAAATACATCTTTTTTCAATAATTATGTGCTTTCTTAATTAATAAAAACTTGCCTTTTAAAAGGACAAATTTTAAATTACTTTTAAGAAAAGTAATTTTCATGCTCAGCTAAACATTCTCATTGATATAACTGGTAAAGATAATTGAATATTACTTTATATGCCTCTTATTGTGCATCACACAGTCTTTTAATATATTCAATTGGATTTACATCAAACTATTGATGAGAGTGAGTGAAACCGTAGTGAAAATAAACTAAGAATAATTCTTCTCCAAGCCTATTGAATTAGTCCGACCCCATTTTTCATCACTGCCCCAAGTTTATTTTGTATCAAACACCTAACAGGAAGGAAAGAGAAGGGTAAGAGTTATGGGGTAACGAGGGGTGTAATTTTCTTGATTGTGGGCAAGGAGCATTCGTTCAAGCATTAGGCATGTTAGGCTAGGGATATATCGAAGGCCCCTAATTTTGAAAAGTTACATATTTTTGCATTTATTTTTCTAGTGAAAAATTATGTTGGTAACTGATAGCATTAAAATATATATTTCATCCGTCCCATAAAGATAATCATATTTTTCTCACACAGATTAAGAAAATTAAATTAAAATATAGTTAAATTATGAATGCAATATTCATGGTAATTAAATTATGAATGCAATATTCAAGGTAATTAAACTATATGTGTGTGTGTGTGATCACAAAGCAAATTAAATAGTAGCATATTAAGAAACTGTTGGGGAATACACCAATTATGTGCATATTATGTTCATAAAAGCATATCGTTTATTTGTGTGAAATCGAAACGTAATTTCGACTTACCAAATAGAATCTGAGAAGCAAAACAATAATAATTACCGAATCTGAATGCATGAATATGTATTCATCTTTTTCGATACTTGAACGAAAGCAAGTTATTTTTTGAATCAAACATTGCAGAACAAACATGTAAATAATGTTAATCAGTTTCTGAAATCAAATCATAATTAAGAGAAATCAGAAAATGAAAGAAGAAAGATGCAAGTAATGAATTTTTAGTCGAGGCAAGTGTTTGACACTTGGTCCTTAAAATGAACTTGCCCCGCATCGGTGCTAACGATTTTTCAACAATCATCTCTCAAGATACAACGACCACGTCAAGCCATAGGAGCTCTCCAAATGGTTTCGACCAACGAACTCGAACGAAATTCTCTCTCTACCATTAGAATGATTTTGATGCAATAGATAATCACTTCTACAAAGTGTTTTATGTAACTTAACATGAAATGAATAATATCAAATTATGGAATGAATTCGAATGACAAATACACATTCAAGGGGTCCTAAATATAGAAGATGAAGGGTTGTGGGTGAAGGGTAGGGGTGGCAGTGGGCCGAGCCAAGCCGGCTCGGCTCGTTAACCCACGAGCTCGGCCCAGCCGACGAGCCGCAAGCCGGCTCGGCCCATTCGAAATCCCTAGTGAAGGGACACACCCCAAATCCAGCATTTTTCATGGAAAGTTGCAACATTTCATTTCGAAAAGTTGCAACACTTCATTTTAAACCTGTTTCCTTTCGAAAAGTTGCAATACTTCATTCTTCCAACTTTGGACCGTAATTTCTTATTCATCTGGAATTGATTTCGAGTTTCCAAATATACCACGACGATCTACTCGACAAGTAGAATAAGTTAGTCTATTTACTTTTGTAATTTGATTATCAGATCAAGTCCGAACATTCAATCGAAGTTGACACGAAGTCACACATTTTCATTTTCCCAGTTTTAAACTCGACCAATTTTTGGTTAATTTTTGAACCAATTCCAACAATCCCCCACATGAACGGAAATTCGAGTATGCAAATGTAATACTATGATATGATGCAAGTAGAGAGAGAGCGGAAAGCCACTACATCGGGGATAGTAGCTTCTGGCCTTGAACCTCCCGTAATGAAATACCATCGGACTTACTCGGCTAATTAGTGAACGTGATATCTTGAACCATTCAGCCTTTAGTGTAAATCAAGACAACGATACTCACACAGATATCTTCCCTAAACCGTTCATGGTTCTCATGACTTGGTTCATTTTGGCCCTAAACCCTTCTTGGTTCTGCAAGTGTTTAGAGAATTCAAGCATTGAATAATTTTCATTGAAAGGGCCCCACTTCACACTTACATAGGTGACCTCCTATTAAGAGTATTTTACCATACTCCACTTGACTTAATCAAGATATAGGAATCATTAAAGATTATCCTAACCTCTTACAACTCTGCAGAAAATAATCTAATATCATAGGAATGAGTTAGAAAACTATTTTCCTTAGTGTTTCATGGAATCCTCATAACTTAGTTGTCCCTTTGAACCAAAATCTTGGGATCTCCAGCCAACAAGGTAGGATTACCATTACAAGGATTTTAACGTATTAGGCTTTACCTCGTTCCCTTCCATATACAGTATTCATGATCTCTCTTAGTAAATATCTTTAAAAGTACCACGAGTTTACATTACAGAGATTATCTGCTTAATGATATTATGTCTATGACTTATACGTCTAGACCTACCATTACATGTGAATTAATATCTTATCAAATATTGCTAGCCAATGATCGATTCATTTGATAGATACAAATTGTCGTCACCAAGAAATCCTTTCATGAAGCTACATGTCTCATTAACTTTATCTAAAGCTTTATCAATTTTCAAACAACACTGTTAGATTATTTCTATCTAATTATTACACTAGTCAACTATATTTACAAGTGGATTTCAAAATCATGGGTATTCGATATCATTATTGAAACATTACCATGCATTTGAACTTTATGAATATTTTTCATATATTCCAATTGTTCTTACATGTCCAAACAACCGCCACAATTGGCTTCTACCCATTTAATCCACTTTAGACTTAGTGTATATCATCCTTATAATTAGTATAAGGTTTTTCTATATTTTCACCTTCATAGATATCTTTCTATGATTATAAGATAAAAGCAAATGTAACTGTTAAACTGAGTTATCCCCACAATTCCTCAATTAAGAATACATATGCAATCTAGTAACGTTACATCCATAAGTTTTAAACATTTCATTCAAGTTCATGAGCATTTATGATAATCCCCCACATCTTTGGGTTACAATTGAACTTAGGGTTTAACAACTCTTTCATAGTTCAATTTACTTATCTCTTAAATAATATTCATATCGAGTGTTTCATAAAAGTCTAAATACTTTCAAAGTTGTGGTCATTGACTCACAATTTATTTCAATTAAAGTTGTATATAACGTACTTCGATCCAATTATTTTAATTTGATCATTCAAATTAAATCAAGGCCATCATATAGACCTGCAATGCTTTCAAAACATATACAAACTTAATTAGTTTTATGATTGAAGTCAAATTCAATAATACAGAGGGCTAAGCATTGTAACTTCTTCAAACATATGCAATTTATCACATTTGTGACATTTCACATGATAGTTTCATTTCGACCATCGGTTGAAAAGTTGTGTTATCAAAGGACACACCTCTTGAAATAATCTCTATGAAGAGATGTACCCATTGGAAAATAATTATATTAAAAGTCATGATTTACCATATGAAAAATGTATAAACACAAATTAATTGACAATAATAGACATAGTTGCAATTTATCACCGTATCAGTGTTCATTTGTCCAAAGACCCAATTAATATGCAATCTTTCATATTTAATGGATTTTTCTATAGTATGTACAATAGCATTAGAAAGCCAATTTCATTCTTGACTCCCCAAAGAAGTGGCCGTTTACCATTACAAGCCATAGTCATCGGAACCACCGTAAGTGGGCACTTTCCATTGCCTTCTCCATTTGAAAGTAAAATATTTTTCCCACAACATTTGCTAAAGTCAGGCTATACTTACCCTTATTGTCTTTAGTTCTATTAATTTTAATAGATGGATATAAAATACAAAGAGAAGTGATGGTACCCATCAAAAAAACTTTATTTCATACACTATCACTTCAGTGATGAATTTATAAAACCAAACAGATTTAGGTGAGAATCCCTACCCAAGTTGAATTTTCACTTTACATTCCATGAAAAACCATGCATCTTCGATATGTTTCTATACACTTCAATTATACTGTTCTAATTTCGCACATATAGCAAATAACCAATGGGCTATGGTGCATTTCATTATGACATAGCACGTAATAGTGAACATTGATTCGATTTAAATAGAATATATCCAACCTGTAGGATTAGAACTATAAAATTCATATCTCATTTCTGCCTTAATAAATTATTCACACAACATAGATTAGAACATCAATTCCTATGCAATATGATTTTTTCTATTTAATATATGTCAAATTCAGATTAAAGTAAAGGTAGATATTGAATTTTATTAAGTTAGAGGCACACAACTTTGAGACAATTCAACATGCATGATCCCGGTGCCCATGACAGTCATTATTTAATGAAACGACATCATGCACTTGTTCAAAATTAAAACCAACTTCATGATTTTGACTAATTTTATGGAATAACTGCAACCACATAATAATTCACAGATTTTTATGCACAACGAACACAAAAAATTTATCTTAAGATTGTTGGGGAATACATCGATTATGTGCATATTATATTCATAAAAGCATATCGTTTATTTGCGTAAAATCGAAAAGTAATTTCGACTTACCAAAATAGAATTTCAGAAGCAAAATAATAATAGTTACCGAATCCGAATGCATGAATATGTATTCATCTTTTTCGATTCTTGAACGAAAGCAAGTTATTCTTTGAATCAAACCTCGCAGAACAAACACGTAAATAATGTTAATCAGTTTCTAAAATCAAATCATAATTAAGAGAAATCATAAAATGAAGGAAGAAATATGCAAATAGTGAATTTTTGATCGAGGCAAGTGTTTGACACTTGGTCCTTAAGATGAATTTGCCTCGCATCGGTGCTAATGATTTTTCGACAATCATCTCTCAAGATACAATGACCACGTCAAGCCATAGGAACACTCCAAATGACTTCGACCAACGAACTCGAACGGAATTCTCTCTCTACCATAAGAATGATTTTGATGAAAAAGATAATCACTTCTACAAAGTATTTTATGTAACTTAACATGAAATGAATAATATGGAATTATGGAATGAATTGAAATGACAAATACACATTCAAGGGGAATATATAGAAGATGAAGGGTCGTGGGTGAAGAGACACACCCCAAATCCAGCATTTTTCATGGAAAGTTGCAACATTTCATTTCGAAAAGTTGCAACACTTCATTTCAAATCTACATGCTTTCGAAAAGTTGCAACACTTCATTCTTCCAACTTTGGACCATAATTTCTCATTCATCCGGAATTGGTTTCGAGATTCCAAATATACCACGACGATCTACTCGACAAGTAGAATAAGTTGGTCTATTTACTTCTGTAATTTAACTATCGGATCAAGTCCGAACATTCTATCGAAATTGACACGAAGTCACATCTTTTCATTTTCTCAGTTTTAAACTTAACCAATTTTCGGTTAATTTTTGAACCAATTCCAACAGACTCTAATACATTAATTACACTCTTAAACAAGAAACATGACTATAATTTGAGACAGATGAAAAAGGACAACATGACTATCTTCATGGGATAGAATGAGTAACTAAAGATTACGAAACTTCTTTTTTAGTTAGTAATCTTAACCATACAATTATTGAATATTTTATTTAACCAAAGAAAATTTCATCAATAAAAGATTTGTTAAAGTATAAAATAGTTTGAGCCTCTTTCTGGTAAAAAAATGTATTATTGAATGGTGATTTTTTGAAGAATGCGTGGTTAAAAAATAAGAAAAATTCGATTTATGTTTAAAGTTATTTTATTGAAGAATGCGTCATTAAAAATGAGTTCTAAGAAATTATGGCTCAAACGAAGACTAAACACTAACACAAAATTTTATTGAAAAATTATATATCAGTAGTATTATAAGGAAAGAATAAAAAGATATTTTAAAATTTTAACTTATTTGTTAGTATTTTTAAAAAATATATACAAAATATAAAAAAAATTGTGAATGGCATCAACGGCGTTGTTGTTGATTGAATCACTATTTGTGATTCTCAACAACATCATTGATAACAATGTTGTGAGGAGGTGTGTCGGTGATCACCAACAATATTGATTTTAGTAATTCCTAAATGACTCGTGCTAATTTCATTTATTATCAACAACATCCATACTATTGACAATCGCCAACTATTTCTCGTGATTTTCAACGATATTAATGATGACGTTGTCATCGGTAATTGTCAGAGATTGCATATTGGTGATTATTGGTTGACAACTTCGTTTGAATAATCAATAAATGTTGATATCAACTAGAGACTAAGTCCCTGTTTGATAAGCATTGAATTCCATGAAAAATGGAATTTCATTTTCCGACTTTTTTGGTGTTCGATTGTATTTCTTTTCCATGGAATTCACTTTCTATGTTTTGCTCACACATATGCATTTTCCTTAAAACGGCAAGAACTGATTTTCCACTTTTTTTTTCGTTTTTCATTTTATTTTTGGCAATGAGAACAAATTCTAAAAAAATTGTAAAAGAAGATATTCCTTAGATTGACAATTTTCCTGTAAAACAAAATCAAACGAACACCAAAATATAGATAACTTTTGGAACTTTTTTTTTTTTGGCAATGTAAACAATTTCTAGGAACAATTGTAGAAGTGGATATCCCTTAAATTGTCAATTTTCATGAAAAATAAAGTTAAACGAACACCAAAAGACACTTTTATTTTAACATTTTTCAGGTAAAAAATTATACAAATCCAACACTATTAATTGACAATTCTTACTAAAACAAATTCTAAATAATTCAATTCTCTTCAATTCGTTTTCTTCCATCCAAATTTCATCTTTACAATCAAACGGACCCTAACTGTTATGCTTTCATTGATTATTTACTTCATTAATATTTTTATCATTGTTCTTAAAAAACTCATATAAACGATTTTGCCTAAAAATCTCAGATTGATTGAGCAGCCTTTGGAAAGAAAAAGGGTTGGAGGAGGTTATTTTGGAGTTTTAAAGTGATACATGGTTATGAAAATAATTGCTAGATTTATCAATTTTGAATCAGGACTATAGTGGATCATCTAATTAGTCCTTATACTTTGACCTCTCTAAATAAAATCTAACAAGATGTGTAGATACTATAAATTTGAACAAATAGTTAAAAGAATAAGAAAATTACACAAGATTTTGAAAGAGATCTATGTATTTCACTAATACACACAAGTAATTTAGTTCCCCACAAATTCTATTTTGAACTTAGTCAAACTTTCATATACCTTACAATATTAATGAAACAAATTTAATTGACGTGGTCACGATATTATAGCATGTATTGTAGAAACATACTTTCGTAGATTTTGGTACATTTGCAATTCGATATTTCGTATATTTCAATATTTTTGTACATTTTGATACGTTTTGCTTTGTTATTATCATCAATCTTTCTTCTCTTAAGAATTCTTGGTGTCCTTCTTAAGTTGTGATTAATTACCTAAACATATAATCACACTCAGCTCTCACCGTTCAAGCTAATAATTTATTTAATTTTTTATTACTTTACTTTCTATATAGTCGAGGCATTACGTTACACGTAAATAACGAAACATCCTAGAATTGAATACAAGTGTTCTCTGACCCAAATTTTATTAATGAAAAGTCAGCACGTCGACTTTTCCAATTTCTTAGAACTTCGGACTTTCAAATGAAGAGTTTTCAAGCAATATTGTAATTCCAATAGTCAACTATAGTCGATATATTGGTCCCTTAAAATTGCACGCAATACTAAGACCAAATTTTAAGTCTTGAGAGAATATTTTAAATGATATAATTATCTTGAAATATAATAATTCTCATCATGAAATGTCTTTCTAAATATGCAATCTTCTAAGAAAATTGAAGCCCTGCTTCATAGTTACATCCCACATCCCATCATCTATGGTCAAGAAATGTTTTTATAAAAGGAGAATCAGCACAAATGATCCTGACCTATGTGCAAATCTTTAGAAAATAAATGATAATGTCTGCAATTTATAGAATGTATTGCAAATCAAATTTTAACTTGTTAAACATCAATGTCATGCATTATTCAATATCTATTTTATTTTCTACCATATCATCTTAAAGAAGTCTCTATCAGCATGTATCGAAAATGATTTTTAAATAGCTCTATTTTGCATATATGACATAATTTTTAAAATAATCCATAATTAAATTGATATTGGTTGGTATGATGAGTTATCCTTTCTTTCTTTCTTTTTTTCATATTTTATAGTTTTTTTTTCCATTTGAATTATTTTATTTATTAAATTGAAGTAAGGTCATTTTAGTCTTTTATCAAAAGTCTGACCTTTTTAATGGTTTCAATTACCATCCAAAAGGACCAATTCCATCCATTAAGTGAAATGTTAGGAATGTTTGTGCCAAGATTTGAAGGTTAGGGACCATTTGCTCAGAACTTCCACAAATTAGGGATCATTTATGCCTATTTCTATTTATTATGATGATGCCTGATCAAGAAATAACAAGCTTATTTTTTTTAAAAGTTCTAAACTTTTATTTCATACCTCGTACTCATGTTCTGATAATTTATAGATTCTCATTTAAAATTTGTGGGATTATATTCCTTAACATGCCCTCGCAAGATGGTGACTCGTTTGAGCAGACCAATTTTGAAATTCGTACGCTCATTTATTGAGTCTTAATCAGATCGAATCGATCGTTAGAGTTTAATGGGTTCTGATACCATATTACGACTTGAGTTTCTTTTTTAAAAAGTCAACCTTATTGAAAGGAATAGTTCAAGATCTTATAAGTTGGTCTATGTTTTCATCCTTATTCGATGTGAGATTATATTCCTTAACGTGATGATACTTTCAAAATATTGTCCTTTATTAGAGATAAAAAAAGACTTCCAAATCTCCCCTCAAAACTCTCAACATTTACCCAACAACATTAGAACTCTATAAGGATTTGATCCTAAAAGCAATTAATATTAACTAAGATGTGTTTAACTGTGAGCATGGAACTTGTTTGATTGATTTAATTTTTAATTTAGAAAACATTATATTTGTCCATTTTTTATTGGTGAGTAGACAAGATAGAGTAAATAGATAAGAGAGTGAATTTCCTGGATAATAAAATCCTACTCCAAAGAAAAAATATTTTCCTTAATTTTGAGGAAGATATGGTCACGTGACCAAAAGTAAGAATATATTTTCCATTAAAAAAGACAATCAAACAGCACCAAAGTAGAAATTTGGGTGGAAAAAATATATTTTTCACTAAAAATATTGATAATTAAACCCACCCTAAGAATTACAAAAAAGGATAAAATCGCCAACTGTCTTATTTTAGTACTATTTATTAGGGGTGGACAAAATGACTAGATCATGACCAAATCTGAATAAAACTAAACCCAACGGTTTAGTTTGATTTTAAAAAAAAAAATTAATAATTTTGGTTCTTAGAGCTGAGAATTGAGAACTAACTCAATTGTTGTTGTTATTATTATTATTATTATTATTATTATTATTATATTTTAAAAAAACTTGTGAATCGAAGTATCAAACAACAGAAATCCAACTGTAAAAATTACGAGTGTGAAATGGACAAAAATGTTATTTATCATTACATTTTACTTATTACCTATCGAACAAAATGGTCAAGTATTAGATCTAAATTCTAGTTCATTTATGTCCTTATCGCGCACGCACTCTCACACTAAAACTACCGTTACCTTTGCTCAATGTTTAATTAATTAATTTATTTTTTAAATTTTAGGTATATATTACTAACTTATAAATATGATAGATTTTAATTTGCATTTATCATTTGAAAATTTAAATAAAGGAATCAAAATCAAACTAAACCAAATCAAAACCGAATGATTTATTTTCGGTTTGGTTCCATATCTTTAAAAAAAAAATTATAATCGATTCATGGTTCAGTTCAATTCTCTTGAAATTAAAACCAAATGTAATCATGTCCACACCTGCTATCTATCTTGATTTCTGATCTTTATCAAAAGATCATTTTTAAAAGAATTTTTCTTGAATACAATTGATAAAAATGTGTGATTTATAAAATATACCGTTATTAGGATGCTCTAATATTCAAAAAAAAACTAAATAAAATATTGTATTCTTAGTACGTAAGCCAAGAGGGGTAACACTGTAACACAACTAATACTTCAATATTTTGACCATTTCCTTGTGTTATCCTAAATCTAATTCTAAGGACGTCGAATTTGTCCGTAAAATAAGGACGACTATATTCAAGGTTTTTGTTTATTATATATATATATATATATATATATATATATATATATATATACATATATATATACATATATATATATATATATGTATATATATATGTATATATATATATATATATATATATATGTATATATATATATAATAAACAAAAACCTTGAATATAGTCGTCCTTATTTTACGATTCTTTAATTCTAATCGATTAACTCGTTAAAATCAGAGTCAACTCTCAAATATATTGACGTTTATTAAAATAGATACAATCAACAAAAGTCGAATTGGATCTGAAAAATTCAAATTCATATTCTAATACGCTTGATTTGAATTTGGATGTATGAAGACTTATAGAAATTCTTAGCTGTCTCATGTATAAATTCTGTAAATGAAATTTTTGTACATATAAAATTATTCCCAATATAAATCATTAATAGCCCTACATACATATAAGTTTAAGGGCTCTTACCATTTAAGTCGGACATGTCATATCTTCGCCTAACTTTAGTCGAAGCCAAGCAGCCTAGGCCAATCTACTTGTAAAGATAGTGTCTTAACCTCTAAGAGTCTGTTTGATTGCAATGATGGAATTTGAGTGAAAAGAAAATGAATTTTAGGGAATTAAACTTTCTAAAACTTGTTTTCTTGGGAATTGTTAATTAAATATGTTTGATTGGTATAATTTTCTACCTGAAAAACGTTGAAATTTTAGATCTTTTGACGTTCATTTGGTCTTGTTTTTCATGAAAATTGTTAATTAAAGGGATAAATCTTTTTACAAAAGTTGATAGATTTTGTTCCTATTGCTGAAAATAAAAAAAAAAAAAAAAAAAAAATTGAAAATCATTTTCTCACCATGATTTTGCTGAAAAAGCTAGAAAAAAGGGTCACGTGGGGGTGGGAAATGGAAACCCAATTCCATGGTATTTATTTGCAATCAAACACCTAATTTCGAACGAAAATGAAAAATTTCATGAAAAAAAAAGGGTTATCAAACATGGCCTAACAGTTTTTATAAAAAAGGTAAATTTGTGGAAGATGTTTCAAACATTTAAAAATTGCGCAGATTAGACTTTAAGAGCTTATTTGGTATAGTTAAAAAGTCAATTAAAATTAATTTTTTGATTGTTATTTTATTATTACAGTCGTCATTTTTGAATTCTTTTCTCACAGATAAGACCCACTTTATCTCTAACGGTCAAAAAATCAATTATCAAAATCTCTACCAAACAAGCACTATATATATATTTATTTATTTATTTATTTATTTATATTTTTTTTTGGTCATCTGACAAATTTGTTGGTGAAAACCGTTCCGTCTCACATTTATTAGAAGTTTCGGATCACGCTTCACATTTGGAAAGGTTTAGGACCTTAGATTCTAATTTCCCTTCTTTTAATTATTCAACGGTTAAAAGACAATTTTGTCCCTTTTGAATTTGTCAAATTATGGTAAAATACTTGTCTTTTGGTCAACTAACAAATTATTTGAATAAAAATTGTCAGAGGTCCTTCTACCGTACAATTTTGAAAGGTTAGACGTATTTGCTACGATATAATAGTTTGGGTCAAATTTGCACAATTTTAAAAGGTTTGGAACGTCCTATGCAAAATCTCCTTTAAAAAAAAAAAATTTACTATTTTTACACTAATTTTTAACACTTTGGTTGGCACTAACATTGTTTTCAAGTGTCAATTGGATGGAAAAACTGTTTGAAATTTAAACTGTTCAATAAGGTAATGTCACGTGGCAAAATGTAAACTAAAGTGTACGCTATAGTATACATGTAGTAAGGTTAAAAAAAAATTAAAATATATTGAGGCATTGGATGTGTTCGACTCTATTTATTTTGTAAAAAGCCTATCGTAAACAAGCTATCCTCTCTAAGAAATTAAAATTATGTCCTGGCCATTTTCCTTTTTTATTTTTCTTTTTTTTACCCAAAAATAAATATTAATTCAGCGAAATCTTTGAAAATGTGCATGTATAAAGTAAATAAAATCGAGAAAAATATACCTTAATTAGACTTCTTCAATATAAGCCCTTGGATAATCTACCTAATACTCTTCAATATTTTGAGTCTTTGACCATTCCAAGATTTTATATTTTCAAAGAGTTGACATAAAATTATTGGAGAACGATTTAATCACTTGCTGAATTAAATATTGAACCTTGGATTATTTTAATGAGGCATAGGTAATTCTTTTTTTTCTAAATCTTGTTATATCGTGTCTTATTTGCTGCTCTTTCAACGTACTCATCATTAACCTTCGAGTAGCCCATATCGAATAGAACAAGATCTCATCGTGGTTGAGCTTGACCGCATTAATTCTGAGGTTGTTCATGGAGCATGGTACAAGAGTTAAAAGTATGTTATTTCAACTTACCGACTTTCAGAAAAGATGGTCAAGTTGACACTAAAGATTGTCGTTAATGTTGTCAATATATTATTATAAAAAGTAAATTTCATATCGAATAAAGATAAAACTATAAATCAACATCAAGAGTTTGGGTTATTCTTTTGAGTAAAGTTGACATTCTAAGAGAGAATCTTAAGTCTTAATATAGTATCAGAGCATATAAAGTTACAATGAATAATTCAATTCGATCTAGACTCAAACAAACACATGAATGTTAAGATTAGTCTGTTCAAACGAATAATCATTTTGTCAGGATATATTAAGAAATATATTATACATTGAATAAAGATGAAAATATAACCAACTATAATCAATTAGGGTATGTTGAGAAATAATCTAATAAGCATCAGTGCTCATATTATACTAAACACTGATAATGTCATATTATAATTCATTGGTGGACAACATAGGACACATCATCGGTTAGCTCATCATCTCAAATGCTAACCCAGCCTTGAAAAAGATGGTTGAGTAGACATAAATTTTTGTAATGTGTTCATTGTTGCCAATAAATGACATGAAGGATTTACAGGACACAATCGTTATAATATATCAGACTTAATCTCTTGTCCTCAATTGAAAACTTTTCACCGTTAATGTGGTAAGAGGACTTTAATTATGATTCTCTCGGAGAACCATATTAGTAGTGAAAGGTTTTTATCATACCCACTGAATACAACTTTCAGGAGATCAATTTCATATGACATATATGCTTAAGGTCAAATTCCATAAAAGTAATGCACCGAAAATCAAAATTAAATTCTACTAAAATAAAATATTGATCCTTTGCCAAAGTAAAAAAACCAATTCTAGAATTGAAATGTTTTCACCTACAGTCCTCTCTCTATTTTTCCGTGACTGAATAGTCTCACAACACTTAGTGCTTGTTTGGTAGGGATTTTGTTAATTGATTATTTGATCGTTAGAGATAAGGTGGGTTCTACTTGTGAGAGAAAAATTCAAAAATGACAGCTAAAATAATAAAATAACGGTCAAAAAATTGATGTTAATTGGATTAAAATCCCTACCAAACATACTCTTAGTTTTACATATCTTAACGAAAATTGAAGTTACGTAGTTGACACGTGAATCACAACGATTTTTGACCTCAATAATATGTACAAAATTTAGAAGTCCCACATAAATTTGAAATAATATACTAATCAAAGTTTGAATAATCAAGCATGAAAATTTGATTTTGACAATAAATTAAACGCGATTATTTATGGTGAGACACTCCTAACTTTTTGTTGTATTCTTAGATTAGAATCAAAATTAAGTAGACAATTATTGTCTAAGGTTGTACTAGGCTACCATTAATTACTTTTTGGTAAATAGGTAGTCCAATGGAAAACATTCTAAAAACAAGGAATATTTGGTTGGGTAAAGAAAAGGTCGATGGTATAATGGTTATATAAAAAAAATGGATTCTCGATAAATAATTTTCTAAACGAAGGTTGTAAAATTCCTCTTTTCTTCTTTCAAACCAATTAAAAATTCTTTTGATCTTACAAGTAGTATAGCAACTTGCTCAGAGAGAGAGAGAGAGAGAGAGAGAGAGAGAGAGAGATGCTTATTCTTCGATGTTGCTTTCAAATTACAAAGGGTAATGGCTTTCATGTGAAGGAGATGGAGCCTGATACTTTTAAGAGTTGTTTAAAATCTATGTCCTATCTCATTGATGGCATCAAATGCCAGTATTTTAAAAGATATCTCGAGACTTTCAGGTGAATTGGGTGTTAGTCTGTGTCGTCACATACTCCGATCGAGAGACAAGACAGCTCTCCAACTACCTAACTTGTTAATTGCTATTACTACCTAAATTCTCATAAACGGGTCGATTGTAATCTATTTTCTTGTCGATAGTTGTTGCGTAAGAGATTGCTTAATACATTTATTTTTTCCCCCAAAAAACATATTAAGTATAATATTCCCTGTCACATATCCTAATATAGACTAATACGGATGAAGAGACTATCCGTGCAAAATTCATCGTGCCTGCCTAATAATGCCATATAAATTAATATGTCAAAACATGCATGTCCATTATTTTCTGCTTTACAATAAGGCACAACGTGGGATTCAATATTTTATGCATAATTTTTAATTTTATCTAAATTAACTTTTTTTGATCCACCAAAGCCAAGAATGCAAGTGGGCGGGCCCATGCCTATAAAGTGTGCAAAATTATCAACTTTGAATAATATTCATGTGGGCCTCCCACCATGTGAGTGGAGGCATCCATTATGTACAAAAAATTATGTACTACAAGCATTATTGAATATTATATTTATGTGGCCCCCCACCATGTGAGTGGAGGCATCCATTATGTACAAAAAATTATGTATCTATAGCAAACTCCAATTGA
Source organism: Olea europaea var. sylvestris (assembly GCF_002742605.1). Taxonomy (NCBI): domain Eukaryota; kingdom Viridiplantae; phylum Streptophyta; class Magnoliopsida; order Lamiales; family Oleaceae; genus Olea; species Olea europaea. Next base: position 28,625,607 of record NC_036254.1, read on the forward strand.
GTGAGAGGTAATCAAGTATTTTCTTTTTCATTTTTCATTTTATTTTATAATAATTCGTGTCTAGAACATTTAATTCAAAGTAACCAAAAAGAAATTTTGTTCCTCGTCAATTTCAACTTACTACTTGGATCAGAAGTACCACAATTTATCTACGTCATTACTATAGAGTATTTAATCTCGATATTTTCTAAAAATTAATTTTGTTTTCTGACTTGTTAGGACACATCCCGCGATTTACCTTTCACAGCTCTAGAGACGGGACGGTGGAGGCCCTCAAAATTGGGGTTCAACCTTTTTTTTTTTTTTTTTATTATTATTTGGCGTTAATAACATTCATGTCGCGTTTATCATTTATGTAACTAATTTGATCTTGTCTACTGTGGTTAATTAATAAAAATAAAATTATTTTCTTGTTACTAATTAAGAGACAAAAGATGCTCATCCCTCGTTTCAAGATCTCAAAATCTATAAAAAGAATGTGAACGCTGGTTGGATGAAGAAATAAAGTAACTTATTCTCTGATTATAATTATAATCTGGATTACTAGTGATTTAAAGCAACAATCATTACTGAAAAAGTTATTTCTTTTGTTCAGTATTAATTATTGTAGTACCTTTTTCTTCTTTTTTTTCTTTATTTTTACATTTTACTTTTTCCTTAATTTAGTTTCAAAATGAAAATTAGCTAATTCTTCGACCAATTTTGTTAGTTTAAAAAACACGTAATTAGACAAAATCAATATCAACTATATATTAATAAAAGACTTTGAATAACGTATGTTTGTCTCATGACTTCATCTATTGAAATCACGATAACGACAACCTTTGAAGATTTTAACATATTTAAATTGTTGACAAATCTGCATGATCTACGCATTATTTGAATTTTAATCAAAAGATTCCAATACAAGAAAATACTAGGTATTTACGTGAAGGACAGATATGCCTTATCCATGATGTGAAATAATCAACAATATTTTACATGAAAATGAACAAAAATATTAATAAAGGTTAATCTATCTTATCGTCGTGTAAAGTCAAGAGCGTAAAAAATACGAGAGAATAACTCTTCATCCATATACAAGAAAAGTGAAAAACAATACAATATAATATTATTTAATTAGTCTCGACACCAAACACCAATATTATCTCGACCTAAAAAGACGTCGCGTCTTCAAACATATTGAGATAAAAAATGTTAACTTAGAGCAGTTATTAGTGAGGATACCGGGACTATCTTATGATTTTTCTTGTCACTGCATCGCCTTCTTTTATCCTGATCGAGATTCACAGAGAAAGATTATGAGAAAACTACGAATATAATGAAAATTCTAATTATCCTTCCACTTTAAGTATCAATATTTTCAATATATATTGCATGTGGATTGATGTCGAGCAACCTTACAATAATCTATTTTTCAAGATGAAGAAGAATTATTTTTGTCCATTTTGCGGGAAACTTTGAAGATTTTCAACATGAATAAAATAATTTACTGTTTACAAAAAATACATTGACATATGGTTAAATATTTCAATTTCTAATCTAGGCATCATTCTAAAGTTTGGAATAGGAATATTGTTTCATGACTTTTATTGTATAAGAAAAATGATATCGAAATTCGTTATTGATTTCCATGTTAATTTCGTGGATAATGATACTGAATTATCAACTGTACTGAATTAAGAATATAATAAAATTCTAATTATCAATATCGATATTTTGCAAGACGAAGAATCATTTTTGTGCATTTTGAAGGAAACTTCGAAGATTTTCAACATGAACACCACCCTTAATCAAAGCCAATACATAATTGCATCTTCATAGTCATAATATAACTCAAAAATTTGTTTGAAACTTATATTAAGACATGCAAATTTTTTATTTGCCATAAATATTGGTCTAGAAAAATTGAGATTCAAAATGATATTATTATAAAATGGTTTTAGAAAACATTGAAAGCCGTAGCTCTAGTAATTGTGAAAATTCTTTATTCCTATTAAACAATAATTTAAAAATAATCAAAACTAATAAAGAACAAAAAGTTTAAATACTAATTCAAATTTTCATTTTGTATTGAATAATAATTTTAAATATTAAAACATTCAACACTAATAAAGCACAAAAAGTGTAACAGAAAATCGGTAAATTAAGTCCACTATGAAATATTTATATACGTCAGTTTTTAAAGTTTATAATATGATAATTATTAAATACTATATTGTACAAACTATGATTTATTTGTATATTATCCTTTAAACTTTTACAATCATGTATTGATTAACTCTTTATTCTTTGCTAACCATCCATTATCAAATAATTTACGGTTTAGAACATATACATTGGCATATATTAGATATTTCAATTATTAAATTTAGGCATTATTCTAAAGTTTGGAATAGGAATAATGTTTCATGTCTTTGTTGTATAAGAAAAATGATATCGAAATCCGTAATTGACTTTCATGTTATTTCGTGGACAATGCTAATGAATTATCGATTGAAATTTGTTCATGACTGATAATAAAACGAAATTTGATTTGACTGGTTAAAAACTTGTTAGGCATAACATATTTTTGAACCTCGTCGTTTTATTTATTTAAAACTTTCAAATTAACTATTGTTTTTTAGATATGTAATCACTTGAAGTTGTAATTTGTTTAGAAGCAATACTCTTATTTCACTTGCTAGTAAAATTGTAACTGAACATTTTATCAAGTTAAAAGAACAAAAGAAAGGGTGGAAAAGCAGAATAATCCCTTTATTTATTAGTAGTTTCCTATAAAAGTAATAATTTGAGAAAAGGTCAGCTTCTCAGAATCCCACCGTGTCCCTGTGTCAGTCAGCTGTGGGAGGCAGAAGAGCAACTTCCTAGCAAGAGGCTAGTGACATTATCATCAGAATATTACAAACAAAAACCTGTTCAAACTTCAAACCCAATTCTTGATTCTCGGTGTCCCTTCAGATATATTTTATTTAACCAAATTATACTAGAGAAAAAAGATTAACTGCACATTAATTTCTCGATATTGTTATTCCTCATCCATCTCCAATCCAGTACTTTCAGAGCCCATAACCTGCCAAATGGGAAAACTAACAGCAAAATTCATCGCCGCCGTCTTTGTAGTTTGCTTGTTTTTAGCCATTGTTTCAGCTCAGAAACTCGATACCTTCAGTCGAGAATATGGGCCTTTCAATGAAACACACTTCGATATTTTTGAGGTTGAAAGGCCTGCTACTATTAGCAATGATGCCCTTCAGGTGACTCCAGATTCAGCTTCGTCGGATTTCAATCTGACTTATAATTCAGGCAGAATCCTCTACAAACAGCCCTTTAAGCTCTGGGAAGGTGATATTGCATCATCCAGAGAAAACCCGGTTGCATCTTTCAACACTTCCTTTCTTATCAATGTTTACCGGCCAAAAAATGAAACTCCCGGCGAAGGTTTGGCTTTCTTGATCGCGCCCGATTTAAACTTGCCGCCCAACAGTTACGGTGAGTTTCTGGGCCTTGCGAATGCCACTACCGACGGGAACGACACCAATCACCTGGTTGCGGTGGAGCTTGACACCTTCAAACAGGATTTTGACCCTGATGACAATCATGTAGGTATCGACATCAATGGCGTCAGATCTTTAAAAACTGAATCTTTAACACCCCACAATATCACAATAGCTCCAGAGGGTGCTAAGTTTTACAACGTGTGGGTGGATTATGATGGTGTTAGGAAGTTCCTTGCAGTGTACATAGCAGAACAGGCTGAGAAAACTGGCCCTTCTCCTCCCAAGCCTAGCTCGAGTGTTATCAGTGCAAATCTGAATCTGCGAGATCATCTAAATCAGTTTTCATATTTCGGGTTCTCTGCATCTACAGGGAATGCTACACAACTGAACTGTGTGTTGAGGTGGAATTTGACTATCCACTACTTTTCAGAGCAAAAACAGCCATGGTTGAAGATAACTTTAGGAGCTGGAGTGCCTATTTTGGTGCTCCTGATAATGGGAGCAGTGGGATTTGGATACTATTTACGCAAGCGGCGAATGGCACATTGTAATTCGAACTTGGCAGGGGCTCTCAAGAGTCTTCCCGGTACACCTCGAGAGTTCAAATTCATGGACCTGAAAAGGGCTACAAACAGTTTTGACGAGAAGAACAAGCTTGGACAAGGAGGATATGGAGTTGTATACAAAGGGTTTCTGGCTAACGAGAATCTGGAGATTGCCGTCAAGTGGTTTTCCAGGGAGAGTATCAAGGGACAAGATGATTTCCTGGCTGAACTTACCATCATTAATCGCCTTCGCCATAAACATCTTGTTAAACTTCTGGGTATGTCTCATCTAACACTAAGATTTTATCAGCCAATTTTGTGTTTCTGGCATTCGATTCATTGATTATTATTCAATTTATTCTACACTGCAGTATTAAATTGCTCTGTCAATTACCTCAAAAGGCTAGCTAGATGCAGTAAACCAGATTTTCATCGCATCATCGGTTGTTCAGATTAATTAACCATTTTCTTAGATAACTTTCTTAGCAAGGAAATTAACAATCTCAACCAAATGAATTTCGTAGGTGCAAGATTTCTAGTCATTTGGAATCTAACAAGATGAGCAAAATTTAAGATAGAATAGCCCACCATGGTTGAGGGAAACATGAATACAGGAACGCCTAATCTATTTGAATTTTCACAATACGAAAATAAATGATGAACAGAATTACTTATTTTTGTTTTGGTTACAGGATGGTGCCACAAGAACGGGAAGCTTCTTCTAGTGTATGAATACATGCCGAATGGAAGCCTAGACAAACACCTGTTTTCAGAGCCCAACATAGAGCCACTTGGATGGAGTCTTCGATATAAAATAGTTTCTGGGGTAGCCTCAGCCTTGCATTATCTCCATAACGAGTATGAGCAGAGGGTGGTACACAGAGATCTTAAAGCTAGCAACATCATGCTCGACTCCGACTTCAATCCCCGTCTAGGAGACTTTGGCCTTGCAAGGGCGCTCGACAACGGCAAGACCTCATATGCCGAGGCTGAGGGAGTGCTGGGCACAATGGGATACATTGCACCTGAGTGTTTCCACACTGGAAAAGCCACACAACAGTCTGATGTCTTTGCATTCGGGGCGGTCTTGTTGGAAGTGGTATGTGGTCTACATCCCGGAACCAAGATTGCTGGCTTCCAGTTGTTGGTCGACTGGGTTTGGTTCTTGCATCGTGATGGGAGCTTACTCGAAGCAGTAGATCAGAGATTGTGTGACGAATTCGTCGCAGAAGAAGCCGAGAGGATTCTGCTGCTGGGATTGGCCTGTTCACATCCTATTGCTACTGAAAGGCCTAAAACACAGGCTATACTTCAAATTATCTCGGGAACAGTGCCAGTGCCGAATGTTCCACCGTTCAAGCCGGCTTTCATGTGGCCGGCTGCCGGGCACACGGATTTCGATTCGAGTTCAGTCAATACGGCATCAATTACAACTTCACATTTCGGTTCTGGTTGGAGTGCACAGGATCTTAGCAGGGAGAACTATACTAGAAACACAGACTCTTTGGTGTAGTTTCTTTTAGAAAAAAACTAATATTACCAAGTGCATTCTGTTTTCCTTTTCCCTCTAATTTCTTATTTTCAATTTTGTTGTTGTAGTTCCATTTGTTGGATATCCTGTTCTTTGGAGTCTGTTGTCGTCTTTTTTAATTGGATTTGTTCATTAAAAGAATGAATGGAAGGAGGAATAGGCAGTGTACATTGATATTGGTGGTGTCATACAGTTGTATTTGTTGTAATTGAATGTTACACCTATAATGGAAGGAGAAATATTAATCTGATTTCTTAGTCTTACTATAGATATTAATCTTTAATGTCTTATTTTAGATTAAAAGAGCATCTCTGATGGAGCTATGGATTGCTCTAAAGCGTGTGCAACATTACGTCAAAATATTACACGACAATGAAAAATGAGGAGAATGTCTAGAACATCCTCCACTGGACGTGCTAGACATCCTTCACTTAGCATCCGTTTGTTTCTCATTTTTGGAAGAATGAGAATGAAAAATATAGTTGTTACGAGCCCATATAAGAGATAGAAATTCAAATTTGGTAGTTTGATGTAGTGGATAACGGTTATATTTTTTATTTTAATTAAGAATGAATGGGAACCAAACATGGACTTAGTTTTTTATAGTTCATTTTCATTGGAGGATATGTCAAAAAGGCCCTCCTCTTTAGTTGTGCATCTTCCTCTTTAGTAAAATTTGATCATGACTTTTCTTCTTCGTCTTCTTGAGCATTAAGAGTCATTTAATGACTATGCAGAACAAGAATTAAATTATTAAAGGTTGAAAGAGGATATTTGGCATGCATACTTGTTGATGGTTGAAATTGTTACTGCCTAGCATCAAAATAAAAAATGGAAATTCTCTAGATCTGCAAAATAAACAGTTCCATTAGTTTTGCTATGTAGTTGAACTGCAAGGAGGTCGATCATCGTACGAATTTCAATGCTTAAGATAATTGAATTTGATACATGGAATATGTCGATGGAAGTATGGAATAAAATTTTTCAAACCCCTTAAATGAGGGTATTTTTTTCCTTTATAAGAAGAAAAAAGTAATACTAATCATTATTTTCAACTTTCAACGTCACTTATCTCAAGTTTGTTTAGTCTGGTTCGTGGGTGGGTTCGGTCAATGGTAATTGTAAATGACAGTATGTCAATTTACATTATGTGACATTTGTCAACCTCACTTATGTGGAGTTCGAATTAGTCTCATTTGTGGGGTGGTTTCATTCGATGGTAACCAGAAATGATAGTACGTCAATTTGCATGTCATAACGTTTGTCAGCTTTTCACAACTTACCATTTTACAAAAAATATTACACCGAGCCTTTATTAGAAATCAAGTCGAACAAAGTTACAGACCTAGTACTTTTAGCTCTAAGTTATTCAGTTATTGTTGACTTTAACTTTTATTCATTACTTTGCACGAATGAGGTTAGCTATGGCTTCCAAGCTTAGGTTATTTTCTAAGTGATGCTCGAACTCACATATATTTTTTATTCATCGACTGACATTTTTTAATTGGACTAAACAGTCGACATATTTGGAACATCTTATCTTCTTCAAGATAGGCTTCCCGACAGAAACAAGGTCATAGAAGCTTTTCAATTGTTTAAGGAGTCGAATGGTATTGCAAAAGATCCCCAATAGTAAATAAGGAAGCTATTGTTTATAATGTTGGACTCATGAATAATTGAAATGAATAGGTAAAATCAATAAAAGAAAAATCAGTTTTAATTTCAATACCTGATTTGTTGACTTAAATCTTTGAGCAGTGATTCCTGATTTTTTAAATTTGACATACCTGATATAATTGAGGGATGAGATTTCTTTTGAGATTTGAGGATTGAAAAAGACGTAAAATCAGGAAGACAGGATCCAAGAGTCGAGTCAAAACAATAACAACAATAATTTCAATCATTCTTTACTATTTGTCTCGAGGGCAATAATATCACTCACTACTTCCTACGAACCCTTATAAAAATTACTTTTATATTGAAGCCAGATGAGCATTGCTCTAAACTTTATTCAAAGCAGCTTCTGATCCCTCAATCCGAGCAGCATCTCTTTATCATCCGAGGGTCAACTTTGAATCCCTAGCGAGATAAAAAAAAATTGAAACCCAAGGTTATAATGCTTTTGGAGAAAATATTAGGCATGACCAAATTGCTCCTCAATGCAACTTATTTGTTAAGGTGCATTCTATAACATCAAACCATTTTAATAAAGGGTAAAAAAAAAATTAAAAAAATTGCCATTTTACCGTTTAACACTATTCAATAACACGTTAACAAAATTTACTTCTGACTACAAAAAGATACAAGAAAATGATAATGTGAGAGTGAGAGTCAAGAGTTTACTTAGAGTCTGTTTGGTTTGAATTAAAATATGATTTTAATTTAAGTTAAAGTCAAGAAATCAACATTAATACTCTTTCATAAATTCCAAAACTTTTCAATCACATATTTTAAAAACTTTTATCACAATCTATTAAAAAATCTAATTTTTATCCCCATCAAACACCATTTTATACCGTTAAAAAAATACTTAGCCCTTGAGATTGATTTTTGTCAAAAATCACTTTTTTTACTCATTTAACCATGCATTCTCCAAAAACAGTAAAAACAAATAAATAAATAATTATGATAATAATAATAAAAATTCTCTGCGTTTCCCGTAACTTTTTTTCACTTTTCAAAACACTTTTTCCCTCTCAAGCACTTATTTCTAAAAAATATATTAAAAGATATTGCCATATTTTAATATATTTTTTAATTTTTCGATGCTTTTACATTTTTCTAATACAGTGCAATATTAAAACAATACACCATAATCGACCTCAATAAAATCCCTCCTAAACATATCCTCCTTAATCGTATTCCTCCTAATTGTATCCTCCTTAATCCTATACGACGGATCAAAAGTGCCCTAAACGTATTAAACCAAAGTTTCATTATATTTTTCTTTTTTCGTTTTTTTCTTTTTGGAATCTTCGTTTTAATTAAAAATGTTCTCAGAGAACTTTCTTAATATGCAGAATTAACTTCATCAATCTCAACCAATTCAATTTCTTAGGTTCAAGATATCTAATCACTTGTAATTGAAGAGAATGAGCAAAATATAAGATAGAATTACCCACTATGGTCGAGGAAAATAATTGATAAGAGAAAGAATTTAGAAGAAGTTAAAATCTCCCACCAACTCGACCATGTTGGCTCATGGCTGGCATGCCATGGCCCCTTCAGGAAACCAAGACACTTTTTGGCCCACTTTTCGGTGGCGGTAGACTTTCTATCAGCAGCCCATCATGGTGGTTTCCATGGCTGAGCTGGTGGAAATGGAGGAAACTTCCTTTTTTTCAACTTTCATCCCCATCTTACATTCAATGTTGACTTGTAACACCAACAATGTAGGATGCACATGGTTAACATGTCATATTTTGTGTCATTTTTGCAAAAACTTTTAAGCCCCTGTTTGGTAAATCTAGATTTGAATCTAAATCAAAGTTGTCAGATAATTTTAATTACATATTTCACGAGACATAATTTTTCAGCCACATATTTCAACAACTTTTTATCATCAAAATTTACTAAAAATATGATTTTAATCCTCGTCAAACGATGACTAAGGTACAAAGAGTCGAAGAGAAAATAGAAGATTATTTTTCCGTACCGGTCATAATAGAATCTTGAAAGCATGTTCCACGAGAGTTCGATCTGGCATTAGGCAATATCTTCAAAATGTTTTGATCATTTTCCTAACCTCGTTAAACAACTTCCTAACCTCTTTGAATTTAGCTATGTTAATTTCATTTATCTAAAACATTAAACTATCTGTTATACAAAAAGATTTATTTAAATCTCCAACGCACTTTTCAAAGTCAAATTCATTTTTTTGAATAAAAGCCAGCATCAAATTGTCTTCATAAGTGTTATGATGGTTGAATGAATCACAAGGTTCGTGCTCTCTAATATATGTACGTCCACTGACATTATTTAAAAAAATAACTTGTTAAAAAATTAAAAATAATATATTTATTTCTATTTATATCTTTAAAACCTAAAATGAATATTGGATATCATAGCTATCTTATCATCAAAACTTCGTAATTAGATTATAAGAAAAAACATTTTATAAATTGCAATGCAAAATATGCAATCATATATGATAAAAGAATTACCAGTCTTCGCCACATGTTCTTGATGATGACTTCCTCATTTTGGTCTTTCTCCTCAAATATTATAAGTTGCGAAATTATTTAGACAATAATTGTCAAAATTGTTCTCTCATTTTCCAGTTGCCAATTTGACCAATGTATTGTTTTTCAAATTTGACTGCTATTTAATATCTAAAAATTGAACGTGTTATCTTTAATTAAAATTTGAAGCTAATCCATGTTTCATCCTCATTTTTTAAAATTTATTTTTTTAAAACTTATTTTTCAATCAAATAATTTATGGGATCCATAACTTTTTAACCTCATATTTTATCAAAATTTACTAAAAATTTAATTTTTATCTAAATTAAACAGGGATTAAATAATTAAATGTTAGAACTTATTGATGATATTTGTTCAACTTCTTCCTCCAAGTTAGCAGGGCCGGTCTTGTGATCATGGGGGCCCGAGGAGAATTCCATAAATTGGGCCCTCAAAATCAACATAAATCAAAATCCAACGGTGTACTATACAATCAATTGCTAACTTAAAATTTAATGTAAAAGACATTTTAAAAACATTTGAATTATGGGAGGATTCTTTTACTTTAATTAATGGGTTTTACCCAAAAAAAAAAAGGAAATGGAAAAAATAATTTTGGGCCCCCTTGAAAAGCTGGACCTGAGCCAGCGGCCTGTTGTGTTGGGAATCTACTTATACATGCACAGCGGAATTTAAAATAATTTTCGATTCCCACCAAGAATCGCCTTTGTGTTTAGATAGAAATTGTGATAAGATTGTACCTTTTCCAGATATGCAATCCTTTTGCTTTTCTTTTCGTTCCACAACTTTGATTCGCCACCACAACTGTCCAATTGTCCAGCCTCCAACGGTGATCCACACAGAGAATATGATTGCAGCCTCTAGGGTTTTCTCTTGTGCCAGCAAGAATAATGAAAACCCCAATGGACCTCAAACTCTAGTTATGTATTTATATAAACTCAAATAGGCTCGGCCCGGTCCGGTCCAATAATTAATTAATCCAATTAATTAAACCCGGTCTGTGAATTAATTAATCCAATTAATTAATTCAAAAATATAAATAACAAATCCAATTAATTAATTTATCCAACGATTGTTAAATTAACCAATTGGCAATTTGCAATCTTCCAATTCTCTTTTGTGTTTGACCCATTAGGTTCCCGACCACGATACTTAACGACGTGAAATATTATTTTGACCTAATCAAAAATTGATAAATTAAAACACCCTTTTAATTTATCGTCAATTCACATTCCGTCCCTGATTGACATCTAGCAATGTGTCAGGGCAATACATGTGACGGGAAATGTCACGTGGTATGACAAAACCAAATTCGTTCGTTTACCGTGAAACTATAATCCCTTCGTCAATATGATCCGATCAATTACGAGATATGGAGTTGTGTCAATCTCGATTATCGATCATATCTTTCACTCCACTATTAAGTCAATATAAATCGAAAACTCCTTTTCGACTTATGAGTACACCTTGGCCAAGGATTTCATCATTGACTTAATTGAATGAAACGCAGATCATAATCTCCTACTATCCAAGAGTGACGAATCCTTTATTGATCAATCACAACCTTCATACGATTCTTGACGTACCCGAACGATGTCGTATTAGCGGCCCTTTTCAGAGCAACATCCAACACCGCCAAAGTATGACTGTCCTCATATAAGGTACCATGACGACCTCAAGTCAAAGGACCAATTTCACTACCGAACGTTAGAGATTAACCACTGACACTCAGATAGTTATCCATGTGAAATCTCTCGACGGGTCTCCAATGTTTTGTTCTATAACAAACATCCACGTGTTCATTTAAGTATCACCACACTTTAACTTTAAAGATCAGCTACTTACTTCACAAGTAAGAAATGCCACACGTGATGGTCTATCCGTAATAACGATATCCGTATCTCGTTATTACTTACGACCACGGATGATTTAAGATTCAATCAGATGTAATTTGTATCTCACAATCACAACTCCTTGTGATTAACAAATTACAAATATTTGAACCCACGGACTCTATTATTTATTTAATTGTCTATTAATTAAATAATAGATCT
>NC_036254.1:28637756-28638193 GCF_002742605.1 Olea europaea var. sylvestris
TTCCTGATTCAAAGTATGTCCCATATCAGATATGGGATCAAACTCAGATTTATCTACTTGGTTAACTATATCTGTGGACTTTTGAACTCTTTCAAAATTCTATTTTACTTCCACTGTCCTCTCCTAGAGTAAACATTTTCTCTAAGAAGACGATGTGTCGTGAGATGAAGACTTTCTTCATGATAATAGAATTTATATTCAAATCTCTCCTTTGAATATCCCTCAAACTTATCCGATTTAAGGCGCTTCAAATAAGCGTCATGGCCCCAATCTTTCATATAAGATAAATTGGGACTATTGTCTTTCCATAACTCGTATGGAGTTCTGTTAACCAATTTAGATGGGACATGGTTTAGTGTGTTGCACACTGCAATCAATGCGTGACCTCAAAACAATTTTGAGAAATTTGCATGGCTTGTTATTAATCGCATTATATG
>NC_036254.1:28638306-28640582 GCF_002742605.1 Olea europaea var. sylvestris
ATATGAAGGAGTCCACTGCACGGAATCTCATTCTCTCTTAGATAATCTAAATTTTATCTTTAAGATACTCTCACTTGATCGAATCTTAATGTGAATGTATATTTACCTCTTTGTTTCTCTAATTCTAGTGTGAATCCCTTGAACTTTTCAAGAGTTTCATGTTTGAGTTTTCATCAAATATACTTGATCATTGATGAAATAAGAGAAATATTACCTGACATTGATTGACATGAATCCATATGCATCACTATGCATTAAACCAGTCATTATGCTGACCTTTCTTCTTTTCAAGCAAAAGAAGATTTGGTTATTGTGCCAGACATGCATAATTTGTACTTGTCAAAATGAATTAATCCCAAGTATACATCTTTATGTAACTTTTGAATTATATTTCATCTAAATGACAAAGTCTGTCATGTCAGATTTTTGGTAATAATTAGATTATAGTATTTATGCTTTATAATTTCTATACTTATTATAGAATCTTTAGTATTAAAAAATATAAATGTCATTTTATAATTTACCATAGCCATTAGGATCTTTAACAAGATAAACAAGAACAACAATTGTCCTTAACATTAAAATAGTTCATGTCCGAACATGAAATTCATTTTTATGTTCCAGCTATAGTTGGCATAAAACGACATTTCTCTAATTTCAATACTAAACCAAAAGGCAATGGTAAGAAGTATATTCATACAGGTAATGTGGCAACCTTTGCTCATCTCCAACATGTATGTCAACTTATCCCTTTCGCAGTGGTCTACTTCTTTTTAGTTTCTCCATATTTGTATAAATACGATATTTACACCTGGTATCATATACCTAAGAAACTCGTAAAGTAGACGTAAGTCATACAATATTACTTCCAATGACCTTTCATTCTATAATGAGACCAAGGGTCATTAGATTTGGTATTTGTCCTTTCACTTATACTGTCTTAACCATATTGGGTGCTTTCACAAAGCCCCTTTAGACTTCCTCTTAATATCTTTAAAGAAATCAATGGTTTCCCCAGTACCAACTTCGATAAAGGGGTTAACAGTCCTAAGCATGTTAAGCAACTCAATATTTTTGCATTCGAGCTTATTCATGTTAAATTCATAATTAGTTGTGAATAGCTTTAGATGACAGAGATTACAGGACCAAGTCACTACTTAGTTCATAGTTTATGATTGAATACAGTTGAGACATTTCTCAACGTCAATCATCTTTAGTGTCTAAGCATCGATTGAAGATTACTCTGTCATTTTGCACCGGTATAGTTGTTTGGAAGTCTCATATCCTTCCACACATGATTATTATCATACAACTCTTTGTATTGAAGAATTATGTGTTAACATCTATACTCTCAAGTTACTTTTGTAACTCAGTGACATAGCTGCAAGTATCACATACGTTGCAGTACTATTATCATCACTGCGTTTACTATGGTAGCCACCTCTTCTTTAATCGAGTCATCAGCAGGTGTCTCTGAAAATGGCTACTCAAGGACGTGATCAATTTTCTCATGCATAAGAACAATTTTCAAATTGCATTGTTAATTAAGAAAATATAGTTTGGTTGTTGGTATTTAGTTGCCATTCAAAACATATGGTTACTCAGATTTAATATAAATGTAAATGACGAAAAGGAAAAGAATAAAATATATAAAATGCATTAATTAATTTAACATGGACTTTTATTAAATTAATTATGCTCCCACTGTTTAAATAAAATTTATGACCCTCTCACATAAATTTATGGAGTCCATGCTTGACTCCCAGTGGGCTGGGATCCCATCTATTATATTAAGACCTTGAGTGTACTCAACAAGCCCTAATATAATATTTGGGTAGATACTATTATCAATTGTATTTTCATACAACTCCCAGATCATTAAGCTGACAACTCTTTGTTTTCACACATCTTATGTGTTAGCTTAACACGTCTCTAAAATTTATCTCCTTGAGTGTACTCAACAAAAGATAAATTTTAGTTAAGTCAAACCCATCATTCAGAAATATCAAATATTTCATAGTGTCAAACATATCCCTAATGGACCAGCCTTGAGTGTACTCAACAAGCTGAGACGATTTGGGACTCTGGTTTTTCACTATAATGATGGAAGGCGATTACAAATGTGACTTAATATTTTATGGAGGGATTTTGCATTTATGAGTCTCATCAACAACATTACAATTATATATATATTATTATTATACATCTACTATACAAATAAATAAATAAATATATATATATATATATATATATATATATATATATATATATATATA
>NC_036254.1:28643043-28654506 GCF_002742605.1 Olea europaea var. sylvestris
TATAATCCCTTCGTCAGTATGATCCGATCAATTACGAGATATGGAGTTGTGTCAATCTCGATCATCGATCATATCTTTCACTCCACTATTAAGTCAATATAAATCGAAAACTCCTTTTCGACTTATGAGTACACCTTGGCCAATGATTTCATCATTGACTTAATTGAATGAAACGCAGATCATAATCTCCTACTATCCAAGAGTGACGAATCCTTTATTAATCAATCACAACCTTCATACGATTCTTGACGTACCCGAACGATGTCGTATTAGCGGCCCTTTTCAGAGCAACATCCAACACCGCCAAAGTATGACTGTCCTCATATAAGGTACCATGACGACCTCAAGTCAAAGGATCAATTTCACTACCGAACGTTAGAGATTAACCACCGACACTCAGATAGTTATCCATGTGAAATCTCTCGACGGGTCTCCAATGTTTTGTTCTATAACAAACATCCACGTGTTCATTTAAGTATCACCACACTTTAACTTTAAAGATCAGCTACTTACTTCACAAGTAAGAAATGCCACACGTGATGGTCTATCCGTAATAACGATATCCGTATCTCGTTATTACTTACGACCACGGATGATTTAAGATTCAATCAGATTTAATTTGTATCTCACAATCACAACTCCTTGTGATTAACAAATTACAAATATTTGAATCTACGGACTCTATTATTTTTTAATTGTCTATTAATTAAATAATAGATCTGCCATTTAATTGTATTAATTATATATAAAAGTATTTATTTCCAAAGTTGATTGGATCTAGGGCATAATACTTACATGTTGAGCCTATGCTCAAGTCAGACTCTGCAAGTTAGATTCAATATTTATATTTTCGAACAAAACTTCCCATCAACATCTTCACTTTTAAAACCACTCTTCCATTTCAAAACAAAGATGGTGGATTCCAAACCAAAACCAAATTCTCAAATGCTAGCGACGGGTACTTCCACCTCATACTGGTGCAGAAAGCATATTTCACGGTGCAAATAGTTGTGTATGTTGCGTTATCCCAATAGTGGTTATTTTAGAAATTTCTAAATCAACTCAAGCGTTAGACGAGTTACGCGGTGGCCTGAGGTCCCATATTTTCAAAATTTACAATAACATTGAAAAAATAATTAAAGATTACAATAAGTCTTTTAGTTAGTAATATTAAAATAAAATTGTTTTCAAAAACTTAACGTATTAAATAATAAAAATATCAAATTAAATACTAACGGTAAATTCTATCCGAACAAAATAAAATTTAAAAATTAATTTATAAGTAGGTTGTATTATAACTTATATGTCGTTATCTTATAGAATAAAATATGGCATGAATAAAATATGTTAGTAAAACCGATGGCTTTCCATTGATGGTTCAAGGGCGGTCGATTATTCTCGACAACATCATTGATGACATTGTCGAATGTAATTGGTGAAGAAGGTGTAGGTGATAATAACGATATAATTATCAATAATTCCATCAACTCCAATATATATTGATTTCAATTAGGATCACAAATATTAATACTATCGACGATAACCAATGACTTTTAGTCAGTTGCGACTCGCTAAGGCTTAGCCATCTATCAACATATCTGAAAACGTCACCGTCGATAATTGCTCACGAAGGTGTCCATGATCATCCGTGGAAATCAATAACTCTACGAGAATATTTCAATCAGAATCACCAACGGTCATTCTGTCGGCGGTCATCAATGGGATTTCCTTTAGTGTTTACTTAATTAATTTCTTTTGTTATTGTTCCCAGAAAGGCATCTTGACGATTTTGCCAATGGCTACCGAATTGTTTGAGATGCCTATGGGATTCCTCGAAGCCGGAAATCTATATGGCATGCTTCGTCTAATTTACAAATCCCTCTATATCTACTAGAGAATGATTTAAGGGAATGCAAGTATCGAGGAGGATGATTTATGAAATCTGCTAGAGAAACAGTCCAGTGATTATACATGTACTCTTAGAGGGAGAGGGAGAGGGAGAGGTAGTGGGGGGCAATGCTATCCCCTAGCCCATATAAACTTATAACAAAAAAATTTAGAGTTTTGGCCCAAATCTTAACATTAGCCCAAGTCTAATTTAAATTTCAATTCAAATCCAATGTTCAATTATTCAAATTTTATTAAAGATACTAAAATTATTAATTACTATTTTTAACACATTCATGAAATGTGAATATTTTATTGTCAAATTAAATATTCTATTTAATGCATTTTTGACTAAAATTTACTATAATTATTAAGCAAAATTTATTATAAATAATTTGTATTGATTAGATATAAAAGTAAAATTACTTATTTTAATAATTAGAGACACTACGTATTTTTTTAAATCGCACATGTTTTTTATTCATTACAAATTCATATTTATATAAAAGAAAAAATACTTATTTTGGTCATAAAGTAGATATTATGATTAAAATAACTTACTAAAGATTTGATATTGACAATAAAAAGAATATTTGTTAAAACATATTTATTTATAAAGTAATCTATATCGACAATAAAAAGAATATTGTTAATACTTTCAATTGTTTGGAAAGACTGGTTGTCAAAGTTACTAAAAGAGTACTCATTAAGTCATTATTTAAATGTTCATTAGTGGATATGTATTTTTGCTTAATTCTATCAGGATTCGGTTAGTTTATTTTTAAGGTAAGCATCAATTTTCTATTTGGTAAAAAAATATAAAAATTTAGTGGAATATCTTAATGTGAGACATCTAAACTTTTTATATTTCATTGAGTGTCGTATACTTTTTATCGTGAATGTTATGAAAATAGCCTCCGAAACTCGATTTCTTGTGGCGTAAGATCATTCGAAAAAATTTATACCAGTCCATCCTAATATCATTTTCTGGTCCCGCCCCTCAGTACTCTCTTAAAGCATGATTTTTTTATTTTTATTTATTATTATTATTATTATTATTTTATTTTTTTTTGCATTTTATACTCAGTTTTACAATTTATGAAAATTGCCACTGAAAAAGTCTAAAGATTATGCGAATTGATTTTTTGACCCTTGGAGAGAAAAGTTGCTTCCACCTGTAATTGAAGAAGTCAAAAATGACAGTTGAAATAATGAAATAACGATAAAAAAATTAATTTTTTTGAGTGAAAAATTGCTATCAAATGAGGGCTATATATGTACCCTCTTAAGACACATAAATTTCTTTGTGTATAAAGTTTTACCGCTTATTTAGAATTGGTAAATTACTCTGCAGTTTTAAAGGAATGCAAGAAGTCTAGTGAGGATATACGTGGGCAATGGCAAAATATATCGAAATATATTCATTTGTATTATTTCGTTTCAAATCTTTTATGCTACTTAATTTTTGCCTCGACTACAAACAATCCTGGTTCTGCCCTTGAATCGAAGCCACGTGTTTGAATCTTTGTAACAATTCGTGCTTTAAACAATTTTTGTTGTGCAAGTACTCTATTTAACAGTCACCCACTAGTTTTGCACAATAAGAAAAAATCCCACATATTATATTTGGATATTCATTATTGTGTTTCTCTCGTTAGTATGAAGAGTGTAGGGTTCCTCTAAAGGAAAGGGAGAGTGAGAGAAAGGTTAGCTTGAAGATGTACAGCAAAATTTTGTTTATTTGCATCAGGCTTTTGGGCTCATTTAAAGCTCTATAGCACCATTCAACGTTATTGGCAGAGTAAGAATTTTTATTTTGATGGTCAATGACGGTAGTTGGTGTTAAAACAGAATTGATAGCCAGCTGCCTGGCAATAGTTAACAGAGAGAATGGAATACGAAGAAAACATGAAAACTACGTATTTTTTAAAAAAAAGGTTGAACTTCAACCTTGAGAGCCCTTATCGTCCTGTCCTTAGAGATTTGTGAGGGAGGTAAATCGCGGGATGTGTCGCAACAGGTTAGGAAACAAGAGCTGCTCGTATACTGTGCCTACAAGGAGTTTAATTAAATGTCTCAGGAATCAAACCCTCACCCTGCGGCT
This sequence comes from Olea europaea var. sylvestris, assembly GCF_002742605.1. Taxonomy (NCBI): domain Eukaryota; kingdom Viridiplantae; phylum Streptophyta; class Magnoliopsida; order Lamiales; family Oleaceae; genus Olea; species Olea europaea. The sequence continues at coordinate 28,647,035 of NC_036254.1, forward strand.
GTCAGTAAGGCGTGAGATAATTTCACTCCTGTCCTTTTCACCACCAAACTATGCCTCGGGACTGAAAACTACATATTTTGTTTATATACTTGAGTAAGAACATATAAGGTAGTCAACTTTTGATTCACCGTAAATAAAAATACATATATTTTTTTTAACTTTACCCGTCCATTAATTGGTTGGTACATTAAAGTGAGGTAATAGAATGCTAAAGTTAATGAATTATGTAAAGATATGGGAATATGGTAAAAGAAGCAAAGGTTGGGAATTGAAAAGCCCAATTTTAGAGGTTTGGAGATGAATTTTTTAGAGGTGTAGAAGACTAATACGATATCTAGCTCCGCACCAAAATTTACAACAAAATTTGCTCCAAATTAAAAATATCTTCAATCAATTACACCAAAAGTTACAACAAATAAACAATATTTAATTACCTTCTTCATTTTTTTTTATTCTAAAAAATTTATATAGCTGAAAAATTATTTATTTGATTTACTACTACATAAATTACTGCACACATAATTATGTTTTGTTTATGAAAATATTAAATTATTTATTAAATTTTAAAAATTTAGTACATTGGTTGGTACATTAAAGTGAGGTAATAGAATGCTAAAGTTAATGAATTATGTAAAGATATGGGAATATGGTAAAAGAAGCAAAGGTTGGGAATTGAAAAGCCCAATTTTAGAGGTTTGGAGATGAATTTTTTTAGAGGTGCAGAAGACTAATACAATATCCAGCTCCGCACCAAAATTTACAACAAAATTTGCTCCAAATTAAAAACATCTTCAATCAATTACACCAAAAGTTACAACAAATAAACAATATTTAATTACCTTCTTCATTTTTTTTTATTCTAAAAAATTTATATAGCTGAAAAATTATTTATTTGATTTACTACTACATAAATTACTGCACACATAATTATGTTTTGTTTATGAAAATATTAAATTATTTATTAAATTTTAAAAATTTAGTACAATTAATAAAAATACCACAACTAAGAAAATATTAGATCATGTTATTGAAAACAACGTAGTACATTTCAAATCCCAAAATTATGGTACGGTAAAGTCGATTTAATTTCGTAATTTAATTATCGAAATTCATATATATATCCAACAAATGTTCAATTAATAATAATTAATTAATTAATTAATTACTTAATAATAATAATAATAATAATAATAATAATAATAATAATAATAATAATAATAATAATTAATTAATTAATTACTCAATTACGAATTAAATTTTATGTATAATGTAAGATGACACAAATACCCTTGATATCACTTGGTCATACATAAAGGGCAAAAATGACTTTTATCAAATTTGGTACAAAATGGTGCAAGTGAATAATGTTGCACCATAAAAATGGTGCAAGATTTAGTGTTGAGTTGGAGTGGCATGTTTGTTGAAAAATGTTGAAAATTGGCGATTTAGTGTTGTGGTTGGAGATGCTCTAAGAACTAACTATACCAATTTTACAAAGAAAATAACAATGCTTTTGACAAAAGTTTTAGGACCTGTCTCGTAGGACTTTTGGAAAGTCAAAAAGTTGTTTCAGATACTAAAAAATTATTTTTGAATATATTTGAATAATATTTTGAAAATACTTTATCTAGCTAAATGAGTTTTTAAATGAAGTTGGCCTAAGGTAGCTTTTTGAAAAGTTCTTCAACAAAAATTAGAAGCAAAAGTAGAAATTCTATCAAATGGGTTCTTAGTAGATTTTGATAATAGTTGGTAAATTAAGTGGTTGAAAAATGTATAAAAATTATGGATATCATGATATGTGGTTAAAATTGAAATTTGATCAGTGAAAGTTGATAAAAAAAAAAATAATAATAATAAATTTACCAAACCAAGCCTAAACATTGACGGTAACCCGTGGGGATTCGACACCCAACCTCCAATGCCAAAACAAGAGACTACTTCGACTAGGCTACAGCCCATTTTTGTTAAAAGTTAGAAGAATAAATTATATTGGATTTTCATTTCAAAATATACATCAATTATTATTATTATTATTATTATTATTATTATTATTATTATAAACTTGGTTGGTTTTTGAGGCTTGGGGCCCCAAGGTCCCCTAGCCCCGTCACTGCTCATTGTAAAATAACAATTATTCCACTTCTACAGATGATTTGTAAAGATAAGTTGGCATATGTATGTGTCATTGATTTGAATTTCATGCATTTGTCAATCTAATTGTACAAAAATCTATACATGTGGTAAAATTCGTGAAATAAAATCTTTGATTTTTGAAAGAATGCTCCCTTTTGGTTATGTAGCTTGAGATAACTTTTTCGTCTCTATATTTCTATTTCTCTAAGAATCAAGCAAGCGTTTTTATTTGGTTTATGAAAATGTTAATATTCCTTTAACATATAAATTTTGAGATTTGGATTCTCGGAAAGGACCATGCATTTCGAAGTCGTTTGTGATGTTGATGATGTTGAGATCTAATGTAAAGAAGAATTATGTTTTACGAGTTAAATTAGGGCTTCTAAAGGTGAACTAATAATTGCAAGTAATAAAACTATTCTAAATTACTTACTTTAGAGGATAGGTTGGAAGGAAGAAGAATAGATGTAGCGAAATAAAACTATGCTTCTAATAATTAATAAGAAATCTGTAATGAAAAGGAATCATGACATTACAAACAGTGGCAAAATTCAAGAATTCGAATGAGCTTTAATGGATTTAGACGAGCGAGTCCAACCGATGGATTGACCCTCTAGAGGCCAAATGGAAAAATAAAACTTCTAGCAGAGCCTGCGGCTGCTATGGCTAATCGGGTGCTGACTCCACTCCTAATTACAAATATATTTGGCCCAAACTATGATACAAGTGAAATAAATCCTAAAAAATGACAATGTTTCAATAGCGGTTTGATTTTATTTTTGTTAAAATTTTACTTGTTTTGAAAATTAAGAGATTGATAAACTAAATAGTATTTGCGAGTGTTACAAAATGTATGATAAAATTAATGTTTGATTGCTAATCAATCATAGTAATATTATATACAATCGTTCACTGTTATAATTGTCCTATATGATATATATGTGGGGATTAGTGAGCGACTGTTCATAGTATTATTCAATCAATCATCTTTAGCAAAAGACCTCAAATTTCAATTTGAAGTACTAAGAATCAAAAGATTTAAGTCTATAAGCAAGTGCATCGACAACGCCATTAAAACTATCAAACCTGGAACTCACCACATCAATGCCCACCCCCAATGCCTCAGCACCGGCGGCCGTAACCGGACCATGCGCAGCCACCACCATTGTTGGACATCTCTGTCTAATTATTCCCCAATTCAATCCCATTTCTTCCAAGCTCTTCAACAACCCCTCCACCTCTCCAGTACTCGTGAAAACAATTGCATCCAATCCACCTTCCTCTTCGCTCTTTCTCACTAGTTGTAAAACACTCTCCAATCCAGCCCATCGCGTCTCGTACGCGTTCAATCTGATCGGAATCCACCCTTTTCGAGTTAAATCAGCCAGGAATTTAGGAACCACCGGTGGCTCTTCCAGGCCTATCACTAGTGGAACAGGGCACAATAACTTTTTCCCTTGTCCTAATCCAATTGATTCCACCATGGCAGTTGGGGTTGCAACTGGAGGCACTAGAACCCTGATTCTACCTGGGTTTTCACATAATTTGTTAATGAAAGATTCATCGAGGAGCTCAGAGTCTTTTCCTAAAGCTGATAATATGAATGATTCTCCATGTGGGGGCAATGGAGGTGTCTTAATTTCGGCCAGTGCTTCGGAAAAGGCAGTGATTCCAGTTCTTGAAGTGAATGCTATGGCGGAGAATTCTTCGAGAGGCGATATTTGTCCATTCTTCAATGAGAAGCAGTGTAGGATAGAGGAAATGGTTTGTGAGGTAGATTCAACGATGACTGTGGGGCACCAGAGAGGAGACCAACCCTTGCTGTTGATAAGGTGAGAGAGCCTTCCGGCATAGTTTTTTGGGGTGGTGAAGGCAACTACACGGGTGGCTGGTAATGGCGGAGGCGGCTGTAGATTTAGGACTATCATTGCCTCATCATTCTGGGAGATGCTACTGCTCTCCTAGGATATCTAACCTTAAAAAGTTTACTTAAATTCAAAATAAGTAATTATCTTTATGGGTCAAAAGTGAAAATAATATTTAGACCTCGTTTGTTTCTCATTATTTTCCCATTAAAATAAAAAATATGACTGTTATCCATCATAATAAGTCACTATATTTGACTTTATATCTTTTGTGTGAGACCCGTAACGACTATATTTTTCATTCTCATTTTTACATTAATGTGTACCAAACGAGACATTTCTTATTTTAACTAAAAGTTACTTTTAAAAATTATTGTTTTTATTTTTATTTTTTTTACTTTTATTTATTTATTTATTTTTATTTTTAACTAAAAACAGTTTTGAGAAATTGACATCTTCAGCCAGAAGTGAATCCAGTAATCACTGATACATGTACAGGTGAAAAACGTGGGACTCTCTCGTAAATTGGTCTTTCACCTTGAAATTTGAAACTAGAATTCTTGTTAATTTAGGCCCTGTTTAATAAAATTTAAAATCATATTTTTAATAAATTTTGATAAATGAAATGTGTACTTTAAAAGTTGTAAATCCTATAAAATATATTGCTAAAATTAGAGTGAATTGTTCAAATGGTCACTAAACTTTAAAAATTACTTAAATGGTTACTGAACTTTGCAAAAGATTTCTCAGAGCTCACTGTATTTAGTGATCTCGTGGAAACCTTTTGCAAAATTTAGTGACTATTTAGGTGATTTTTAAAATTTAATGACTCCGTAAAAATCTTTTACAATGTTCAATGACCTTTAAGTAATTTTTAAAGTTCGGTGACCCCTTAAAAACTTTTTACAAAGTTCAGTGATCATTTGGACAATTCACTCCTAAAATTAATAGATAACTTTCAATTTGATTAAAATTTGAATTTTAATCCATACAAAATAGAGGCTTATCAAATAGTTGTTTATAAATCTAGCAACAATTTTTTAAACTTCGGTTGCCTCTTAAATCAAGGGGGGCAACAAACGTCTATGTAGAAAACGCAATGTAACTCATATAGAAAAAACTTAATAAAAGAATGATATGCCACCATAAAGCTCACTTATTCTAGAAGGTTCAAGAAGAATTTAGAAGCAAGAGAGTAACAACATTCTGTTAGCTTAGCTGGTAAGGTGGTTACAAGACTATTATAATTAGAGATGAGCTCGCAAGGAATAAGGGGGGATTATTGAGTGCATAGAAGGGAGACCTTTAGGAGAGTTATAACCCTCTTGAATGGCTGTTGTTTCAATTCCACTTCTATAATTTTCTCAGTTTTCTTCAATCAATAATACCAACCTGTTTTATGCTCATAAATTGTAGTTGGAACCTTATCAAATTGGTATCAGAGCCGCATCAGGGCAATAACAACAAATTTCAGCAACGAAATGGAAGAGAGTTGGGCCTTGATAATGAATCGATTGGAAAAGATGATAAGGCGACTAGAAAAGGGAGACCGAGAAGAGGAGTTAGGATTGGATTCACGAGGGTGACTCATAATCTCCATCTAATACGGTGACAATATCGAGTGGTGGTTGTCTAGAGCTGAGGAGATTTTTTCTAAAAATCAACTATCGGAAGCAGAGAAGATAGAAACTGCTAAAACGCGTTTTGGTTGGCTAACTTGAAATTGGTTTCAAGAGGTCGATCGACAATAGACCGTACAAACTTGGAGAGAATTGAAAGGGTTGATGATTGACAGATTTTATGGGATTTGGAGAGTCCAATGTAGAAGAGCGAGATGATGGGCCAGAACGGGAAAGACATGGAAGAGAATGGAAGGAAAAAGGACCGGCAACGACCTCATCTGAAGCCACCTTTGATTATGAAACTCCACCAAAATCTTAGGAAATCGAAGCTACTACAGCCTCCGATAACCCCTGTGATGCCGGTAGCTTGGTCGCCCTTTTATTGGTGTCGCCTGAGAGATTGCAGGTATTCCCATCTCCATCGTTGTCGGAGGAGAAGAAGTATGATCGTCAATTTTCGAATCTTCCATTGCCGTTGAGAGATTGTATTGGGGATGGATCAAAACAAGCCAACGTTATCAACAAACTGAATTAGGAAAATAAGGCTGAAGACCAGTGGGCTTGGACCATATTAGGAAATGGCCCAACATCTTGAAGAAATGAGTGGATGAAGCAAACCCAGGTAGGGTTTGGCCTAAATTGGAATAAAAGCCCAGGATATTCTAATTACGCCATCCACCTTCCTCCTCAAATTAACAAATCAATTTCTCAAATTGCTAACTCTGCTCCACGAGAAATTGTACCCTATAGATCACCAATTTCTTACAAAAGGCGAACTGTGTGGATCTTCAATTGAAGTATGAGCTAGGCCTATTTTTAGGGGGCAAAGAAAAATACTCTATTCGACGTCAAAGAAAGCATAAGGAGTTGCAGGTTTTAATCATCAATAAAGAAACTGATGGCTACGGTATGGATGTCGACGAAGGTCAGGTAGTCAGGCTAGGAAGCGATGGGATGGGAGAATTTTTGGATCCTTTTCGAAATATGGGGTTAAATACAAATTAAATTCGAATAGATGGACTCACAACTTCCAAATTTTGTGCATAGGCACAACCGGTTATGGGATTTTCATGTATACCATTCTAATTGTAGGTGGCTGATTAAGTTTTTAAGGCTTTAACACAAATACATAATTGGCTAAATAGCACAAACTCATGCTCCATCCGTCAAAGAGAATCTTGTTGATGCTAACAGCAGATTTTTCACAGTTATACCTTCTATCTATCTGCATGTGATTAAAGATGAGGACGACTTTAAGTTAAAGGTGCAAATGCTAGAAGCACCCTAGGACATTGAAATGGCTTCAAGAGTAGTTGGTTTTGACATTGATAAGGATGAATCAATCAATGAGAAGTACGAGAAGCTAATTTGCCATGTTTCACCTCTCCCGCTTGATAGTGAAGACTATCGCCCGATTGAGAAATATATTCGGACTACACATGCTCCTTCTCATAGAAAATGGGCTCTTGAGTTGGAGAAAGGAAGTGAATTCAACAAGCATGCCTCATATCAAGCAAAACTAAAGAGCAAAATGCTTCTCAGGCACTTTGACTATACCTGGGAATATTGCATTGGAAATTGTTTGGTTATATTGTAATCTGCAATTGGTAATTTTTCCAGACTTCCACTTTGAGGACAATGTGTCTTTGGAACCCTAGTATATTGATAGGCTACCTATAACGTTCACCTATTCTAGAAGGTCCGGCCAGAATTTAGAAGCAAGAGAGTAACAACATTCTGTTAGCTTAGCTGGCAAAGTGGTTACAGGACTATCATAAATATCTGTTAGCTTAGCTGGCAAAGTGATTACAGGACTATCATAAATAGAGATGAGCCAGCAAGGAATGGG